>NC_092055.1:65352895-65573163 GCF_003086295.3 Arachis hypogaea
CAATAACGCCTCGAAGCCATCATTGCCCATGTTAAGAGTCACGTTAACTAAGTTAACGTGAACTCTAACGTGGAGAAAGGAAATGGAGCCAACGTTAGTGACACTTACCTTTGTCACTAATGTTGGACCAAGCTCATAAGTGGCCATGTTAAGAGCCATGTTAACTTAGTTAACGTGGCTCTAACGTTAAGAAGTAAAGGGGAAGCCAACGTTAGTGACATTCAACTTTGTCACTAACGTTGGCCAAGTCACAATAAGCCACGTTAACTCCACGTTAACCTAGTTAACGTGGAAGCTAACGTGAAGAAAGTAGGTGATCGACAACGTTAGTGACACCAAACATTGTCACCAACGTTGGGATTAACCCACACAAGTCCCATTAAGCCACGTTAACTCCCACGTTAACCTAGTTAACGTGGAAGCTAACGTGAAAAAGGAAGGTGATCACCAACGTTAGTGACACCTAACATTGTCACTAACATTGGAAGGCGCCCACACAAGCCACAATGAGCCACGTTAACTCCCACGTTACTAGTTAACGTGGAAGCTAACGTGAGGAGGGAGATGATGAGCCAACGTTAGTGACATTCACCTTTATCACTAACATTGGAGATGGCTAGCACAGCCACGTTAACCTAGTTAACGTGGACTCTAACGTGGAGCTAGGGGCACATTGGAACGTTAGTGACAAAGGTAAATGTCACTAACGTTCTCGAAGGTTGGCAAGCCTACGTTAAGGAGCCACGTTAACTAAGTTAACGTGGACTCTAACGTAGGAAGGAGGAGCTTCTCAACGTTATTGGGAAAGGTAAGTCCCAATAACGTGTGCGAAGGACAAAGAGGCAACGTTAGTGGCAACGTTTGTACCACTAACGTTGAGGTTAACGTGGCTCTTACTTGGGTGAGGAACGTTAGTGAAAAAGGTGATTGTCACTAACGTTCTTGAACCCATATTTTCACTGAATGTTAACACCACTAACGTCCTGAGCTAAAGTCTCTGCCCACTTCACACTTTCTCTCTGCAGGTAAAGCCAAGCCCAATAAAGAAGATAACTGCTTCAAACTCAAGATCCAAAGGCCCATACCCAAGACTTGAAGAGCCAACTAGAAGATCAGAAGTGTAGTATATATAAGAGTAGCTTTGAATTATTTAGGGAGTGGAAAATTATAGGGAGCCTCTTGGCATAGAATTACTCTCTGTATTTTACTTTCTCTGCACTTCTAGTTTCATCATGTATTCTCCATCTTTGTTTTCATTTTCCAGAGCTATGAATAACTAAACCCCTTTCATTGGGTTAGGGAGCTCTGTTGTAATTTGATGGATCAATACTAGTTTTCATTATTCTTCTTCTATCTTTTCTCTTGATTTTACTTGAAAGCTTTCGATCTTCATCCAATTGGGTAGTTATCTTGGAAAAGAGGCTATTCAAACTTGGATCTCTTCTGAACCTTGAAAGAGGAATGAAGAGATCATGCTAGAAATGCTTTCTCATGCTGGACCAAATTGGGTTTGGATGGATATGTGACTATAATCCTCTCAACACTTGATTTGGGAAATGCATGTGGTATAATCAGTGAACATACTTCATCTCTTCTCATGAGCAATTGACCAAGGAATTGGCTATTGATCAAGATTTGAGAGATTGAATTACAAGGAATTGTAATTCGATCACTTAAGATTGCCAAGGAGATCAATGAGTGCATTGATTGAGGAAGAGATGAAAATGAAATTGATCCGGAGAATGCAACATCTCCTGAGCCCAATGAACTCCCCATTTCTGATCTTACCCATTCTCTTTAATTTCTGTCATTTACTTTTATGAGCAATTACTCCATTCCCATTTAAGATTCTGCAATTTATTTTCCGTCATCTACATTCAGCTCCTTATTTCTAGCATTTACTTTTCTGTTATTTACTTTTCCACCATTTAATTTTCTGCAATTCTCAACCCAAATTCTGATTCGCTCAACTAGAACATTCCTCTAATTAAAGTTGCTTGATCAATCAATCCCTATGGGATTCGACCTCACTCTATTTTGAGTTTTTACTTGACGACAAATTCGGTACACTTGCCGAAGGAAATTTGTTATGAGACAAGTTTTCCGTGCATCACCAAGTTTTGAACCAAGGACCAAGGGGAGGCAAGGAACGCTCCTTGCAAGGAAAATCAAGAAGAAATAGCCAAAATGCTTCATCCAAGGTTCGAACTTGGAACCACACGCTACTCCTTGCAAGGAAAATCAAGAAGAAATAGCTAAAATGCTTGGGCCAAGTTTCGAACTTGGGAATCCTTTGAAACATAAGGGAGGAGCGCCACCAAGCTTGCAAGGAAAATAATCCATGGTGCATTGGCCAAAGTTCGAACCAGGGAGCTCTTGGAAACACAAGGGAGGAGCACCCACTCTTCCAAAGGAAATTGCTTCAGACTTCCTCAACCAGGATTTGAACCTGGGACCTTGGAGTGCAAAGCTAAGCGCTACACAAGGGGAGCTCAGTTGGTTTTTCCAACTGAGCACTACCTCCCCCTTCTCCCCCACACTTTAACACGGCCAAGCAACACTTTGGCACACAAATGTTGCACACCAAGGGGATGTGACAAGCATTTTGGCGCACCAAGGAGGAAGCATTGCGCGCACTTGACACGGTCTAGAGCTCAGATCAAAATTCCAACTGAGCTCTAGTGTCACACACTCAACCAAGGCTGGGATGCGCACCAAATGACACGGACAGCAACACTTGGGGGCTCAGTTTGGTTTTCCAACTGAGCTTACCCCTGGGAGGTGCAATATTGGGCTAAAAATTGAATTAAAAATCCAACTTAATTCATTTCTTCACCAAATCAAAAGCCCATCCAAATTCCAAAATCCAAGAATAGAAAGTGTATAAATAGGAGCTAGTTTGATGTAATTAGAACCTCTAGACTTTACTTTGAATTTTCCTTTTAATTGTCATTTTCATTTTTGAGCTTTTTACTTTTGAATTTGGATCTTAGAGAATTGGGAAGGAGAATTGATCTCTCTTCTTCCTTGTTCTTGCTTGAGTACTCTTTAATTTCTTGCTTTTGATCTTGGGTGAAGAATTGAAGAACTTCTGTTTCAATCTCACCTTGAGATCTCTTGTTTACTTTCTCTGCATAATCGAATTTCCATTTCTATTTATTTTACTGCTTCATCTTCTCTTTAATTCTGCAATTTACTTTTCTTTATTTCTTTTGCAATTGTTCTTGTTAGATCAAGGAAGGATTTGAGATCTAGACTTGTTATCTAGTCTCTTCCACTCCTGAGATCTTCAACCTCTTTTAAATTTGCTGCAAAATAAGCATTGCTTACTTTCTGTTTTTAAATTCTCAAAGCATTTTTACTTTTCTGTTGAGATCTAGTTTGATTCAATCAATTCTCTACTCTTCTGTTTAATTGCAATTCATTTGTTCTAGTTTAAATTCTGCAATCCCAATTCCCAACTCCTTTTATAATTCAAGCAATTTACATTTCTTGCACTTTAAGATTCAGTCATTTACATTTCTTGCAATCTAAGTTTCTACAATTTACCTTACTCGCTCTTTAAGATTCATCACATTTACTTTCCTGCTCTTTCATTTACTGCAATTTCCCTTTCTCCCTTTACATTTCAAGCAATTTAGTTTCTGTCAAATACAAACAACTCAACCAATACTTGATTCGCTTGACTAAATCAACCACTAAACTAAAATTGCTCAATCCCTCAATCCGTGTGGGATCGACCTCACTCACGTGAGTTATTATTACTTGATGTGACCCGGTATACTTGCCGGTGAGTTTTGTGTTGGATCGTTTTCTACACATCAAGTTTTTGGCGCCGTTGCCGGGGATTGAATTAGATTGACAATGATTAAGTGAAGTGAAGATCTAGATCAAGCACTTTTTATTTTCTGTTTCTTTAATTTTTGACTAACACACTAACTGTTTGAATTTTTGCTTAAGCCAACTAACATTTCACTTCAGCAATGGATTGAAGTGTTGTTGCATTTCTAGTATTGTGTGATTCTTATGCTTTGGTTGTATGTCAGGTACAAGGAGAGTTATACCCACTTTTTGTGAACAAGACAAAAGAACCCTCAGAAGATTAAGAAGAGCTGAAAGAGGAAAAAACATTATTGGAGAAGAGGAGTCAGAAGAAGAATTCCAAGATATGGAGGAACACTTAACAAACCCACCAAATGGAACAGAAGGGAAAGCCAATAACAACAATAATCCACCACAGAGAAGAGTTTTGGCTTCCTACACATGTGCAGATCCTAGACATTGTGGGAGTAGCATTCTTATCCCAAATGTCAATGCAAATAACTTTGAACTAAAGCCACAACTCATCACCTTGGTTCAAAACAATTGTTCTTATGGAAGATGACCACTTGAAGACCCTAACCAACACATGTCCACCTTCTTGAGGATTTGTGACACTGTCAAAACCAATGGTGTGCACCCTGACAGTTACAAGCTACTGCTATTTCCATTTTCTCTCAGAGACAAAGCCACTCAATGGTTGGAATCCTTCCCAAGAGACAGCATCAACAATTGGGATGATCTAGTAACCAAGTTCCTTGCCAAGTTTTACCCACCTCAAAGAGTTATTAGATTGAAGACTGAACTGCAAACATTCACACAAATGGATGCTGAACCCTTGTATGAGGCATGGGAATGATACAAAAGCTCTAATCAGGAAGTGTCCACCAGGAATGTTCAGTGAGTGGGACAGATTGCAGAATTTCTATGAAGGCTTGACACTGAAATCTCAAGAGGCTTTGGATTATTCAGCAGGAGGCTCTTTACAACTAATGAAAATGGCAGAGGAAGCCCAAAATCTCATTGATATGGTGGCCAACAACCAATATTTCTTTGCTCACCAAAGGCAACACCAACCATCACAGAGGAAGGGAGTGATGGAATTGGAAAGAGTGGACTCAATCTTGGCTCAAAACAAGATGATGCAGCAGCAAATTCAACAACAATTTGAGCAAATGGCCAAGAGGATTGATAGCCTCCAAGTTGCAGCAGTTAACACTAGCCAACCATTAACCACATGGGGGCAAAATGAAGAAACTCAAGAGGAGCAACAGCAAGAACAAGTCCAGTACATGCACAACCAAAATTCTGGGCTAAATGAAGTCTATGGTGATACTTACAACCCTTCATAGAAGAACCATCCCAACCTCAGATGGGGAGACAACCACAATCAAACTCAACAGCCATGGCAGAGAAACTCAAACCAAAATAATTGGAAAAACACAAACCAAAACAACCAACAGAATAATAGCCAAGCCACATACAGAAAACCACAAAACACCTACCCCAATTCTAACCATCATCCACCCAATAACCAAGCCTCAAATCAAAACACTTATCCTCAACCCTCAACACCCCACAATCAACCAATCTCACAAGACTCTCAGAGGATTAACAACTTGGAGCTCTTAATGGAAAAGATGATGAAGCACCAAGAGATGACATTGAGGAACCAGGAAGCCTCCATGAAAAATATGGAAAGGCAAATTGGACAACTCTCCAAGCAAATTACCGTTGAAAAGCCATCAAGCTCACTACCAAGTGACACCATTCCTAATACAAAAGAGGAGTGCAAGGCAATACAACTAAGGAGTGGAAAGATCCTGGTGAAAAATGAAGAAACAACCAAGAAGCCAAAAGAAAGTGACAAGAAACAAGCTGAAGAAGAGAAAGCCAATGATGAGGATGTAACAGCAAGCAAGCAAACTCAGAATCAAGCTCAAGAAAAAGAAGATCAGCCACAAAAATCAAGAAAAGGGAAGGAAGCGATTGAAGAGCCAACCAAGGAACAAAGGCAGGAAATGAACTTCACACCACCTTTGCCATATCCTCAAAGGTTCAACAAAGAGACTAAGGACCAACACTTCCCAAAATTTCTTGAAATCTTCAAGAAGTTGGAGATCAATATTCCTTTAGCTGAAGCACTTGAGCAAATGCCCCTGTATGCAAAGTTCTTGAAGGAACTTATCAACAAGAAGAAGAGTTGGCAAGTTAATGAAACTGTACTGCTTACTGAGGAATGCAGAGCGCTAATCCAGAAGGGACTTCCTCCTAAACTCGAAGACCCTGGGAGTTTCTTTCTACCCTGCGCCATTGGCAGTATGACCATCAACAAGGTGATGTGTGACTTAGGAGCTAGTATCAATCTAATGCCTGCCTCTCTAGTGAAAAAGCTAAGCATAAAAGAGGTGAAACCAGTACAAATGTCTCTAGAATTGGTGGACAAGTCAGTGATATGCCCCAGGGGTATAATTGAAAACCTTCTAGTCAAGGTAGACAGATTCATCTTCCCTGCAGATTTTGTGATCTTAGATTCAGATCAGGATGAGGGCGACTCCATCATACTGGGAAGACCATTCTTGGCCACTGCTAGGGCCATCATAGACATAGAGCAAGGAGAATTAACCCTCAGGATGCATGATGAAAGTGTCACTCTGAGTGTACTGCCAGAAACATAGAGCATTAATGGAAAGAAGGATGGTACGAAAACAGACAAAGAGAATCTGTAGTGGAAGGAGGGAATCAACAAGACAAACAACAACTGCCCTCCCAAGCAAGAGATAGATGATACAGTAGGTCAAAAAGAGAAAGAGACTGTGCAAAATAATGAAGAAGCTCAAGAGGACATTGTAGTATTGGCAACTAAGAAAAGAAATCTCAAGAGGGAGCCTATTGTCAAAGAAGAAGGGTCAACAAAAGGAGGGAAGAAAAACAAAAACAGAATCAAAAAGGGTTGGAAGAACAAAAAAATTCCAACAGAAGGGCTCTCCAAAGGTGACAAAGTGAAATTAATCTATCAACAACTGGGAGCAAGCCAACAGACCGATGATTACTATACTATGAGCAAAATACTCTCACTAGAACATGCTGAGATAGAGCACCAAGGAACAAAGAAGAAGCTCACAATCAGAGGGGACAAGTTGAGGCACTACAGTCACCAACCACCATAAAAGAGGGGGTCAATGTCAAGCTAATGACAATAAAAGAGCGCTTGTTGGGAGGCAACCCAACCTGAGGTAGTTTCTTTTCACAGTTATTTCAACAAAGAGGTTAATTAGCCTTATCTATATTGCAAAAAGCTAAGTTTGGTGTTGCACACCAAAACAATATAAGGGAGAATGAAGGATTCTAAGTTTGGTGTTCCACCAAAATCTCATCATAAAACATATTCTCACCTCCTGCATAATGCTAGCTTTGAGCATTTAGATAAACTAGTTAACTATTTTGCTATTTCCAAGTCATTAGTTTATTTCTTTTGAAAAAGAAAAAGAGTTCACATATAATTTATTGCATGAGAAATATTGGAAAGGAACTAAGTTTGGTGTTCACACACCAAAGTAAGTTCGAGAGCCCACACACAAGCTTTGCAGATTTACCAATACCTAAAAGGGTTGAACAGCAAGCAACATTTGAGGAGCAGGCAGAAAAATAGCCAACAAATTAAAAGAACACCTGAATTACAACTCAAAAGGAGCAAATAGAAGGAAGAATGGAAAACTGCAACTCAACAGGTTGTACCTATTCTTGATCCTTGTTGTTATGTAATGATTTAATTCAGAGAGTCCTTTATGTCTGGCTGGAATGATTATTTAGTTGCAAGTGGAAGTACATGTTGAAGAAAGCTATCTGCATACTTTTTGCTTGAAAGTTATCTGCATAATAATTGTCATCACTCATTAACTTGAATACTTTGTTTTGTTTTCCCTTGTTGTTTGAATAAAAGAAAGATGTTTGATTTAGAAAAGTAATTGTTCAATGTTGCAAAAGTTAGAATGAAAGTTAATGGTGGTGTGTGTTTGATTCAATTGATAGTTCATAGAATAAATGCTGAAGAATGACTTGTTACTTGAAGCTTAAGCCAGTTTGCTGCTATGATCCTTTAATTAATGAAAGCCCCTTGAAAATAAACCAAAACAGAAAGAAAAAGAAAGAAGAAAAAGCCAAAAGTTGGCAAGGAAACAAACAATAAGGCTAGACACCAATAGCTTGGACCCTAGGACATATGCCTGTGGTGTTTATGTACTAGGATATGCTTGGACAAGTAGGTTCTAAGGAGTATTTTAAAACTTAGCAACTTAGATTAACTGATTTGGGATTGTCAACTGAAAGTCCACAATAAAGAGCAACCTAGCTACAAAACATTTAGTGATCCAAAGAGATGCTGGGCATCAATGATCCTAGGAAGAAAAAGGTGAGCCATGTGTCTGTGGTGAAGAAATGTTGAGTGAAATTAAGCCAAAGGCCACTGCAACATTTGCCACCAAGCCTTTAATAAGTAATAAGCTCTGAAATGCAAAAGAAAGAAGAAAAAGCTAACAAGGGAAATAAGCAAAAAGGTAAGGAATTATAGCAGCAACCTTGGTGAACCCTTAAGGAAACATAGTTTGTTTTGACAGCAAGTAATAAATGAGTTACTTTTGATCTGCATAAAACCCCATAACCCAAATTTAACTATTTGCCTAATAAGGACATGCATACTTATCTATTTCATTCTATCTTCTCTTATGTTTAAGTACTTGCTTGGGGACAAGCAAGTTTTAAGTTTGGTGTTGTGATGACAAGTCATCTTAGCCTAGTTTCACTAGCCTTTTTCTTTGTTTCTATTAGGTTTTATGCACTTTCTTGCATTCTAAGTAAGTAATTTGGAATGAAAATGCATAACTTCTTTGAATCAATCAACCACCCTTTAATTAATACAAAATCATGAGGTTTAAGCTAAATTTGATTGATAATTAATTTATTTATAAACCTTGTGAATTTTGTGATACTTTGATTGGTTGTTTTGATTAATTGTAGGTGAAGAAAGAAGAAAATAAGAAAAGCGTGGCTTAAGAAGCATGTCCAAGGAAAGAAAAAGCGTGGCAAAAATCAAAGAAGAATAGAAGCCAAGTTGGGAAAGCAAACTGAGCTTCACAAAGACAAATGAGAGAAAGTAAGGCACCAAGCTAAGTTCAAATAGTCAACTGAGCACTAAAGAAAGCAAGGGAACAACATAAAGCTCAGTTCACTAAGTGAGCTTTATCGGGGACCTCTCAAAATTAATTCAAAATGAAATTCCAAGGGAGGAAGCCACCAAGTTTTGAACCAAGGACCAAGGGGAGGCAAGGAACGCTCCTTGCAAGGAAAATCAAGAAGAAATAGCCAAAATGCTTCATCCAAGGTTCGAACTTGGAACCACACGCTACTCCTTGCAAGAAAAATCAAGAAGAAATAGCTAAAATGCTTGGGCCAAGTTTCGAACATGGGAATCCTTTGAAACATAAGGGAGGAGCGCCACCAAGCTTGCAAGGAAAATAATCCAAGGTGCATTGGCCAAGGTTCGAACCAGGGAGCTCTTGGAAACACAAGGGAGGAGCACCCACTCTTCCAAAGGAAATTGCTTCAGACTTCCTCAACTAGGATTTGAACCTGGGACCTTGGAGTGCAAAGCTAAGCGCTACACAAGGGGAGCTCAGTTGGTTTTTCCAACTGAGCACTACCTCCCCCTTCTCCCCCACACTTTGACATGGCCAAGCAACACTTTGGCGCACAAATTTTGCACACCAAGGGTCTGTGACAAGCATTTTGGCACACCAAGGAGGAAGCATTGCGCGCACTTGACACAGTCTAGAGCTCAGTTCAAAATTCTAACTGAGCTCTAGTGTCACACACTCAACCAAGGTTGGGACGCGCACCAAATGACACGGACAGCAACACCTGGGAGCTCAGTTTGGTTTTCCAACTGAGCTTACCCCTGGGAGGTGCAATATTGGGCTGAAAATTGAATTAAAAATCCAACTTAATTCATTTCTTCACCAAATCAAAAGCCCATCCAAATTCCAAAATCCAAGAATAGAAAGTGTATAAATAGGAGCTAGTTTGATGTAATTAGGACTTCTAGACTTTACTTTGAATTTTCCTTCTAATTGTCATTTTCATTTTTGAGCTTTTTACTTTTGAATTTGGATCTTAGAGAATTGGGAAGGAGAATTGATCTCTCTTCTTCCTTGTTCTTGCTTGAGTACTCTTTAATTTCTTGCTTTTGATCTTGGGTGAAGAATTGAAGAACTTCTGTTTCAATCTCACCTTGAGATTTCTTGTTTACTTTCTCTGCATAATCGAATTTCCATTTCTGTTTACTTTACTGCTTCATCTTCTCTTTAATTCTGCAATTTACTTTTCGTTATTTCTTTTGCAATTGTTCTTGTTAGATCAAGGAAGGATTTGAGATCTAGACTTGTTATCTAGTCTCTTCCACTCCTGAGATCTTCAACCTCTTTTAAATTTGCTGCAAATTAAGCATTGCTTACTTTCTGTTTTTAAATTCTCAAAGTATTTTTACTTTTCTGTTGAGATCTAGTTTGATTCAATCAATTCTCTACTCTTCTGTTTAATTGCAATTCATTTGTTCTAGTTTAAATTCTGCAATCCCAATTCCCAACTCCTTTTATAATTCAAGCAATTTACATTTCTTGCACTTTAAGATTCAGTCATTTACATTTCTTGCAATCTATGTTTCTATAATTTACCTTACTTGCTCTTTAAGATTCATCACATTTACTTTCCTACTCTTTCATTTACTGCAATTTCCCCTTCTCCCTTTACATTTCAAGCAATTTAGTTTCTGTCAAATACAAACAACTCAACCAATACTTGATTCGCTTGACTAAATCAACCACTAAACTAAAATTGCTCAATCCCTCAATCCCTGTGGGATCGACCTCACTCACGTGAGTTATTATTACTTGATGCGACCCGGTACACTTGCCGGTGAGTTTTGTGTTGGATCGTTTTCCACACATCAAGTCACACTTTAAAAGCGTAGCCATATCATCTACTATCGGCACATTTCAAAAGTGTAGCCATATCTTTCACTATTGGCACGCTTCAAAAACGTAGTCGTATCATTCACTATTGGCACACTTTTAAAGTATAGCCATATCTTTAACATACGGCCAAGCTTTTAAGCATGGCAATAGTTGAAAACATGGCAAAAAAAGCGTGCCAATAGATCAACAAAAGCTTGGCGATAGAGCTACCGGTATGCTTGCAGATGTTACCCTTTCAAAAGCGTAATGATAGCTAAAAAATGGCAAAAAGCTATCGCTACGCTTTTTTAACTTTTTGCCATGCTTTAAAAGCATAGCAAAATTGATGTTTTCTTGTAGTCTGATGATGATGATATGGGGTTAGTGATGGTCTGGACGGGTACAGGTGATAGTAGTTGTAGTGGAGTGGGTTAATGGAAGAATAAAGGATAAGGTTAGAGTTATGATGAGTTTGGATTAAGGGTAAAATTGAAAAAATATATATATTTAACTAATTGTTGATTGTCAAAAATTTAATGATAGGGGTAAAATTGAAACTTATTTTAAACATTAAGAACAAAATTGAACTAAATTAAACGTTAAGTATAATTTTGAAAATTTTAAAAAGTTAGGGACAAAAAACCATACTTTACCCTATTTTATTTGAATCCAAATAGAAGGTATTTTCTTATTAACATTTATGTTTTAAAATTAATATAGAATCAAGTTGTATAAGTAGTAAATCGAATCAAATTGATTCGGTTTACTTTGTATATGTTGTATAGTGGTTAATCGAATTAGATTAATTAATTCGATTTACATATTGCATGCTTATCCATAAAGGTGTTTAGAACAGGCATGTAACAAAAATTGATTTAGAACATCTACGTAATGTTGAACCCCAAACTATCTATTCATGTGAATTATCCCACAGAATATTTAATGTAAATATAATGCAAATCTTTGCTAAAAACAAAGTCAACAATATTGAACAAATAGAAAAACATTCTGATAACCATGAATATGCCTCTAAATGGGGGGCATATGAGGAAATAACAACAGCAAAAGGACTTCATGTAGACGGCTAGGGCTGCACAAGCATTGAATCGGATCGGATATGACTGAAATTTCTATTCGATCTGCACTAATCTTTTTGGATCCAATATCCGCACTTTTGTGCTCGGATCTGATCCGACCCTATCTGCACATTTTCATATCGGATCGGGTATCGGATATATCGACAAAAATAAATAAGATTTTAGAATTTAAAAGAATCAACAAAAATTTTTAAAAAATAGAATTAGAACCCTAATGTAGCATCAATATTTATACTGAATTACAGCCACAAAAACAATAATAAAGATATACATTTCAAAAATTAAAAACAATTTTTTTTAATAGTAGTAACAAAACTAATGAAGTAGAATTGAAATGAATCAAGAAAAATATCCAGGAACATATCTGCATTTTAAATATCAAACAATCAAAAAAATTAAAAACAAAAACAAAATTGGAACCCTAATTTAGAAGAGAAATAAAGCAGGAGTGAAAGAGAATAAGCAGATCTGTACTAGAGAAGCATGTGCAGCGGTGAGGAGGGCAAGAAGCAGTAGCAAGGAGGGCGAGGAGCAGCGGCAAAAGCGTGAGCGGCAGCGGCAAGCGGTGAGGAGCAGTGGCGAGGAGGAGCGAAGTGAGGTGACTAGGTGATGGAGATGAATGGTAGTGATGGATGAGGTTAGAAGTGAGCTTTGAGAAAAGGAGCTCTAAGCCTGAGAGAAGAAGAAAGGTGAGTCTGGGACATTGAACGATGGAGGAGACATGATTAACGAGTACCAGTGACGGTCTGACGGAGTGAACGGCGGTGATAGAGGTGGAGCCGATAGAAGTGAGGCGAGTCTAAGACAGTGAATGAGACTAGGTCTGGGTGAAAGAAGAAAGGGAGAGCAGCGCCGTAAGAGGGGGGTGTCTGGGTTAGGCCATTAGAGTTTGCGTATCTTGAACTATGCTTTTATATTATAAGTGCAGATCCGCGGATCTGTGGATCAAATCTGCGGATATCACTACAAAATCTGCTATCTAATCCTATCAGAGTGCAGATCGAATAATATCTGCAATATTTGGATCGGATACGGATAATTTCCCAAATATGCGAATATTATCCAATCCATATGCAACCCTATAGATAGCAAAAAGCATTTTTCTTTTATAAAATAAAAAAAGGGGGTGTTTACAAAATGAGAATGGCAATGTTATCTCAGTTTAACTATACGGTATATTAAAACTAACTTAGTCTCTTACATTACCATAACACTAAAACTAATAACATTAATATTGCCAACAACCCTCATAACAATGCTTAATTATCATATTTGACATACAATTATCACTACAAGGTTTTTGTTTATTTTTGGCAGTTTTTTTTTCTTATTTGTGGAGGTTTATAACCCTCACCAAATGGTTTGTGGAGGTTTCTAAAACTCCCAAAATTTGAGGTGTCACGAGGTCTTTTGTGGAGGTTTTTAAAAACCTCCACAATCTATTCAGTGGGGGGTTTTATATGTGTTTAGTGGGGGGTTTTATATTGAATTTTTGTGGCAGTTTTAAACCACTTTTGTGGCAATTTAAAACCCCCACAAATTGACTTTTCAATTTAACATAAATTAATCATTTTGTGAGATTTTCAAACCTCCACAAACCTTGTAGTTATTTATTTTTAATTTCAAATCATTCATTAATCTCATCTCATTTACATATTCTCAAATTAAAAATATATTTTTTAATATCAAAATTTAAAAACTAAATCTTTTATAACACAATTCCTCAATATAAGACATAATTCTAAATATAAAAAAATTCTCAACGTCAATAGTTCCAAATATATATGGTATTATTCTACAACATTAAATTTAAGCATAAAAATAACACTATTTAAGCAGCTTCCAGGAAGCAACATTAGTAATAACACTATGATGAGATTCTAAAGTTAAAAAATAAAAATACAGCTGCTCCTGAAAATCTACAAACCAGAGGTTAATGAAAATTGAATTAAAGGGTATAATAGTAATTGACAAAAGTAAGGAGAAAAAATTGGATAGAGCTAAGGAAGCTTCATTTTTCTTATAAAAGACAGAAAATATATCACAATTTCTAATGGCTGATTTATTTATATAATAAAGACTTGAATTTTTTTTTCCTTTGTAACATTATTCATGACTTTGTTGGCCTGTGACATAAAAATTAACAAGCCAAATAACTACATATCTACTTATACTCAATCTAATACAAATAAGATACAATTTAAGAGAAAGAAGCTCTTTTTCTACTTTACAATTCAAATTGTGGTCGCTGAAGATTTGTTTAACTCACTGAAAAATGCAGTATCTTTGAGAGATTTGTTTAACTCACTAACAAGGTGATATAATTTCAATATACACTATTAATTTCAAAAATGACTTTGAAGCTTAACTCAAAAGAAGGAATTACTGCTATTCCAATTTTAAATTCAGCTGCGCATACACAGATAAAAATGTTGACAGATACGAGGTTGCCAAGCCTAAAACTAATTAATTAATTAATTGACTCGATCAAATACAGAACAATAGTAGTAATGTTGGTAACATCAAATTGAATTGAACTAGAACTTTTAAGTTCTTCTCACTGTCCCTTAACCCTTTTGGTTTGGTTTTTAACTCTACTTAATTACAATCATATATAATTTAGATCTTAAGAAATGGGCTTGATCCCACTTAACACCAATAAATGAAATTTATCTTTATATTATTACTTACTTGGGTATGGGACTAATTTTGATTTTGTTGAGGATTCAAGCTCAAACTCAGAAGAGTAGATCTAGCTGATGATGCACAAATCATTCAAGAATTGTTATTAATTATGCAATAACATCACATCACATGGATATATAGGAACTTACAGTATTATTATTACTAACAGAAGAGGAATCATGAGTGGAATTCAATGCAAATTCTTGAACTTGAAGCAAATTCTTTAATGCAATTTTGCCTTCCATTATTAGGTTAGAGAGATTTATTGCGATCTAGCTAACTTTGAGATAGAACAATGCAGCACATATGTACATCAGCAATCATATACTAACAATTATATACAAACTGAAGAGAAGCATCAGCAATCATATACTAACAACAACAAAATCTTGTCACATTAGATGGGTTATCAAATAATGTCATTAAAGGAAAGGATTCTCACCAACTAGCATGGCTTTTCACAAAAATTCTAAGTTACCATCTACAAGGTGCAATTTGAAACTGGTCAGTTGTAGTATCATATGTCTCAAGGGAAGAATCAAAGCATATTCTTTTACGGCATGAGGCTAATTACTACAAGACATGAAAGAAAAAACACATCAAAAGGCAGCTTCAAACCTTATAAAGGAAAAAATATGAATAATGGAAACTGGAAAGCAACTAGTCATTTAGCTCTTGCACTTTAATTGGTATTTGCAAGTTCTTTTACAGGAAAAAAAATCAAGAAGGATAAACTATCTCAAGCAATAGCAATAGCTATTTATTTCACTAGGAACGAGGCCAATCATCACCACAGTTGTAATAAAGTGAAGAATTTATATTCTTTCAAGTAGTTCCTGTATATAGCTAGGATAGGCACCTGTTGGGTGCTTTTATATGAGTCTAAAAACAGTAATTAACAAAAACAAGTGGAAAACAAACTACTAAATATATATATCCTACGACTAGTGATCATACAGTAGTAAGTTTTAATCTTCTATGTTCAAGCAAGCATGCATTTTCTAGTGTATAATATTTTTCTGCTCAAAATAGATGGCTTCTTCCCCTTTTCTTTTCTTCTCTTTCACATTGAGAAATTGTGATCTGTTCACTTACAAGCTCTAATAAGGCAATTTCATATTGCGTGAGTTACAACTTACACACTCCACAAATGGATTAGTTGGCCTTAAATAGACCATAAGCAACAAAACAAAACTGCAAATCAATTTACTCTCTCGAATTAAACTCTGCCTCTGTTCCCTTTTATATTCATTCATCACTATATAGGTGTGTTCCAAGAAGAAAGACAAATGGATAGCAGTGCAAAACCGACAGTTTAACAAAGTCTCAGGAAAAAAAGGATAAAATTCGTATATATGAAATTGATAATGTGAAACACACTTGCTCATTCAATACAATCACAATATATTAATCACAGTTTTATTTTCATTCTTGCTTATCTGCCAAAGTTCTTTCTCTGTATTCTTTAGTTTCTATCAATATAATATGTTAACAGAGATCATGTGTCTGCCCAAAAGTAGAGTAAAGTTCAATAAGATATATTAAATTGCACATTTTATTGATAAAGCTATACAAAACCTTGCCAAGAAAACCAAATTATCCCAATCAATAGTGAGGGCTTCCATTTCTCCTTTTCAAAGAAAACATAAATTCCAACACATCCAAAAATCATTCAATATATTCATACATGCCTTGAATACAAGGGAAAATAATAACGTGCAGAATAGAACATTGCATTGCTACGTGAAATGCTAGCAATGCAAAACTTTAGTGAAAGGAAATAACAGCAACCAAAACATTACATAAAGTGAAGATTTGAAGGATTACTTGAAGAGTTTCTATGTAATATGGTTCATTCGTGCAACATCGGCACCTATAAGTTCATCAGCCTTTTTTCCATTTTGAAAAAAATGGAGTGTTGGCTGCACAACGGCACAAGGGATTATAAATATGAAGATAAGTGTGATTGATGGACACAGTGAGATATATGGTCCATACCTATGTAAGATTTTATGTATACAAAAGAATAATAGAATAAATGAATTTCTAACTAAAAGCTTAAACAATTACCACAGATGTAATCTGTAACTTGCTTGCCTAATGTGCCTTGAATTTCTTCCTGGAACACATAGCAGAAAAGGGCAAAATTTCAGGTTTCAGCTGCCTTGGAGCATGGACTTATCTTATGCAAAACACCAGAACATAGTAGAAATACCAAAAAAAAAATTAAGCTATTTCAGCTTATGAGTAGTAAAGCTTAGTAACTAAAAAAATAGTTTTCCAATACATAAATTTTATCTCTGTCCATGATTTAAACCTGCATTACATTGTAGAAAATAGGCCATACCTGATCAATATCAATCTTATATGTTGTTACATGAGGGTACTTCTTACTTAGTTCTCCAATTATAGGAGAAATAAACCTGCCTACAAAGAAACAAGAACTAGGGAAATAGTTGGGATTTGTGTCTACAGTAAATAGAAAGCAAGAAAAATATATGAACAATCAGAAGCGCAGAAACTACCTCTTAGCAAACTGTCAATAAACATAGCATGTGATATCCATATAATTAATCATCACACATGCATAATCAAAATATCAAACAGAATATAGTTCACTATATTCCAACCCCATCCAAAAATCATTCAATATATTCATACATGCTTTGAATACAAGGGAAAATAATAGAACCGCGGGGAAGGGGGTTGAAGTTCAACTGCAAAATATCATGTCATTTTCCTTTGAACAAAGCAACACCAAAACAGATATGTCTTCAGAAGTTACAAAAAAGGAGAGAGATAAGAACACATTAGATCAACAAAGAAAGAAAACAACAAACAAGAACCAACCTCATGCTTGGTATTCCAGAGAACTTTTGGTTTACAATATACTTTGAAATATACTCTGAAAAATGGGAAATTAATTTGTATCTTCAGGAACAGATCAAAATGTCAATTAATTAATCAAGTAATTATAATTCACAATTAGAAAGAGAGACAGAGAATCATGATCATAGCAAATAATCAAATCCAAAATAACAAAGACGCAGAGAAACGTAAAGAGACAAATGAAATTCTTCAAAATAAAATGACATTTATTAATAGAGAAGAGATATTAATAAATTAATAACGAAGAAGAAGTACCAGCGGCAGTTCGAAAGAGAAATATGGAGGGAGAGAAAGTTGCGTCGAAGAAGAAGCTTGGGAGCGAACAGATCTGAAAACGCGTTGACAAAGGAGGTGGCTCGATCCAGAAGCGTTCTACCACGGCATGACGGCAGAAACAGTGGCAGCAACAACAATGGCAGTGGTGACGGAAACAGCGGCAGCAATAACGACGGTGGAAACTCCACTGTGACAGCAACAACAGTATAAAATGGACACGGCAGAAGCTCTCTACCGCAACAGACACGGCAGTGACGACGGTGCCGGCAGCGAAAATGGCAGTGGAAATGACGGCGAAAATGGCGGTAGAACCCTAAAAATTACACGGCAGGGTCTCTCTCAGCTAACTCGGTCTCAGGCTCTTAGCTAACCCAGTCTCTAAATTTTGAAAAATTGGAAAAATTAAGCTAAAATTGAATTTTAATTAATGATTAGTGGAGGTTTTTTAAATTGTCATAAATAAAATGTATTGTGGTTTTTAAAATCCTTCACCAAAATACTCCCTCAAATAGATATTAATCTTGTAGTGTATTATTATGATGAAAAAGATAAAAAAAAAACCAAACAATATTGATGAATTAAAAATCACTTTGAAGTTTAAACATAGACATATTTTTGTCTTGCATATTACGCCTATTATTTAAGTCTCACTTCAAAGTTAATAAATTTGAAGGGAAGATATATAATGCAATTTGTCTTAAACATATCTATTACTTGTATAATAGGCGTGGCTCATTAAGCCAGGTGTGTCGCTCTCACGTTAATTTAGAATAAAATAATGAAGAAGTAGTAAGCTAAAGGTAAAGCTTATTCTCTCTGTCTCTGTGCTGCTCCTTCTCTCTCACTTCTAAGTTTCTCACTCTCTCTCTCTCTCTCGTCCTTCCTTTATCGTGTCAGTGTCTCAATCTCTCTATGGATCTCCTTCTTCCCAGTAAAAGCCAACAGAACCGTCTGCTTCAAAACCATCACCAATCTGTATGACCCTCACCTAAAACGCTAACCCTAGCAACTGGAATTCTTGTCTAAAAGCACAGAGGAGGAGGACGTGATGGAGGCAGCAGACCTCTCCGAAATCTTCAACCCACAGAGACACAACAGGCAAGATGGACTATAATGGGGCGGAGGACGGCTCGAGACTTCTCCTTCTGAGGCAGTGACTCTCCTTCCCAAACGCAGTAGCGTCGGAATGATCACACCAAGAGGGCGATGAGGAGTCAAAGAGGCGAGGTGGAGTATAACGGGGTGCATGAATGCTCGACGGGAACGGAGTTCTTCCTCTGATGCGGTGAGTGTGACCTCTGGCCGATGTGTTCTCTCTCTCCGTGGCCGACTTCCTCTTAAGGATTTTTTGAGTTGGTTCACCTCTCTTTCATCTCTGATTCTCACTCTTTGACCTCTGGCCGATGTGTTCTCATTCCCCCTTTTCCATTCTCACTCTCAGGCACACAACACATCCAAAGCCCAAACCCAACCCACAAAATTCTAGGGTTTGTGTTTGTTGCCTAGGTTTTTCCTGTCATCTCACATTTGATTAAATCGGTGATTTGTTCTACTTTTGTTTATGGTTTGTGGTATAGGTTTTGTATGTGAATGTCTTCTGTTACCTTACATTGCAGCCTTGGTGTGGATTTAGGAAATTGCTTTCAGTTACTAGATAAATAGAACAAAAAATTTGTTTAAAACCTAGGGATAATAAGGCTTGTTGGGATGCTGTAAGATTCTATGACAGTTTTAAACTTTTAATTTCTATATTGACAGTGGATCTCCCCGAGAGGACAAAGATCAGATCCGTGATTCTGCTCCTGAAATTCGTGATGTATTTGGGGATTTTGACGATGAAGAAGAGGATGGATATGCAGTTCATCATGACATTGAACATGACTCAAATGTGAGTGCCTGCTACCAATAACTGATATATTTAATTTGTCTTTGTGTTGCTTAAAATTTTGCAAATGAATAATCAAAGTAATCTCCTGCCTCAGAGATCCCCTGTTGAAGAAGAGGGCTATGAAAAAGGCCCGAGGCCAGAGGATATACTTGCAGATGAAGATCATAGGTATGGGTCGGAAGAGGAAAATTATGAGATGAAAACTAAAGAGAAACAACTTGGGCCACCATTGGAGTTAGAGGTTCCGCTGCAATCACCTCCGGCTCTTCCAGAAAAGGTCTGGCGTAATTTATGTGGAAGCCTGTGGTTTATATATTAATTTGAATTTAACTTTGACTTTGGGTGGCTGGATAAGAGTTCTTATTCTTCTTTTGGCATATGATGCCTTTATGATTTTTGGTGCAATATTTAAGGTGCCAAAGTGAAAAGTATGCAGTTTAAAATGATAGAAGTAGTTGTATTCTTAAAAAAAGTTCCTTTATGATCACTTTTTGATGACATATTTGGGCAAAAGGCAGCTTATATGAGGGGCTGTTTAACATCAAACTATCTCATATCTGATAACGTTGGGATGATGGATGCAATTTATGAAGCTATGTCATTTTAGAGGATCTTATGTAAATAATGAAATAGTTTCCACAGGTGCATTGAATTTTTGTAAAAAGATGTTGAATTTCAATGTTAAACTCCTTTCTCTTTATCTATGGGACAGATGAACATGATTAAAGTTTCTAATATTATGGGTGTTGACCCAAAACCATTTGATCCTAAAAATACGTGGAAGAGGATACCTTTGTAACTGATGAGTCTGGAGCTAAGAAACGCATACGCTTGGAGAGCAATATCGTGCGATGGAGGACTGTCAGAAATCCTGATGGCACATCATCTGTAAGTAAATGTATGCAGCTATTGTTTTGTTTTTAATAAGCAATGACGTGATCTTTTGGTATGGTGGTGTTATTTATTTTATTTTTATTTATGATGCTAAATTAGCTTTTCATCTTTGAATTATTGATGCCCTATTTCTTTTTGGGTCTTTAACTAAATAAATAATTAGTGTTGCTGTTCTGCTTTTTTTTTCACCATTTGCTTCGCACTGGAACTCTTAACTCTTTTGTTTTAACTCTTAAAATGATATATTTTTAGACATTTAATTTTAAAAAGCTTCTATGGTAAAAGGTGGAAATTTCTATAAAATTCAATCCAATACACTTTCTCTCTATTGAATCTAACCATCAAGGATCTCATCTTTGCCTTTCCATCTACTCCTTTCATATCACTTACATATTCTGTTTTCCTCTTTTTTGAATTAAAATTAGTGAGAAGCTTATCCTTATTTGTATTATTATACACCACTTGAATTGAACTTGCATGTTATTTAGATTTAGTTATTTATTTTTGTAATTTGTGGTACAATTGATTGAGTTATTTAGATTTAGGTTTTAGTTTTAGAATTATTAATGTCGTATTTATTCTTGTGTATTTAACTAGATAAAAAATTATCTTGTGTGCATTTTCATTGGAAATATGATATATTTTTTCATTGAAAATCTAAATATATTTGAAGCCTACTAAAATAATGATATCTAAACTAAAAGGTGTGCTCATTGCATAAGTTTACCATTCCTGGATCTAGGCATAGGCTTTCTTCTTATTCTGGTTCTTACATATAGTTATGTTACCTTAGCTTCCTTATAATTGTGGTTAATGGGTTATAGTTGTGCCCTAATTATTGATGGAGGGAAATAACTTTTAAGATTTTCAATTAAAAGATAAAATAACTTCTTAATTTATGGGGAAAAGATGCTCTTTTTATTCTTTGTTCTGCGTTTTCTGTCTGTATTGTCGTTTTCTTTGTTGAAGAGATTGCTTTTGTGTCAAGTTCATTACTTTTATTGATCCAACAATGTGTGAGATTATTTTTCAATTCTTTGAACATTGATACATGGAAATTTCATTTTTATCATTCTACAATTTTTATAGGTTGCAAATACTCAGATGTGGTATATTCAAGGTCTTACACTATGTGAACAACATTTGATTTCAACAAATATGATGAGTAGGCAATACTCTTTGGTGAATCTGTGAGAACATGCAAATAGAAAACAATTTGAGTCCAAGGCATTTGATGTAAGTATTTCTACTACCTTTTAATTGCTTTATTGATTTATTTTTACTATTCTAAAATCTTAAGCTAAGCAAATGAATTCAATTATATAAAAGAAACAATGCAGCAACATTTTTTAATATAAAAAGTGTTATTATTCTCACTCTTTTGTTACTACTTTCTATAAATTAGTATTCAATCAAAACACATGGTTATTACTTGATCATATTTCAGTTATATAAATAACACTCACCAAATAAAGGAATGCTGGAAAATTTTATGAATGAAGCTCATGAGAAATTGAAGGTTTGTTCATTTGCTTTTGTTTTGATTTCGTCATTCATAACTATCTTTGTAAGGGGATAAGTTATATTGGTTAGTGTAATTTGAACTTACTATTTTTATTAATTCATATGTTTCTTTGCTAATCTTTTTTATTTAATTTTTTCATTCTGTTTGAATTTAATTTTTTATTCTTTTTTTTTTCTATTTTTCTCAGGTGTTTAAAGTATTTTTTGATATAAAATTTATTCGATTTCTTTGCTTAGAAGATTCCCCAGGCTATTTCTTGCATGTATGTTAGTAGTAATTATTTAATAACCCTTATTGATGTCCAAAATCAAAGAATTTAGGTCATTTATACACTATCTTCTGTAAATTTTGATTTGAACTGGTTTAATGTTCTTTGGCCATTAAATTTATAGTCTTTCACTTTTTATAATCTGAGATGAAATTTATTTTATTACTTTGTTTTTTGGTCTCTCTAGCAAAAAGGAACAATAGGAGGAGTTGGATGAATTTTTGTAGTTTCAAAGCCTGAGATCAGGATTTTTCTTATTTGCCTCTAAATTCTTTTTATCGTCTCTAATTTGGTTCAATAGTTAGTCTTATGCAATGTGGTCTTCATTTCTTCTTTCTTGAATGAAAATGGAAAATTGGTTGGTGATTGAATATTATGGAACTCCCATTTGTATTGGTGCAAAAATGTTCATGATTTGTTCAATTAAATTTGACAATCGGTTACTATCTGATTGGAATTCGGCTAAATATTTGTGCAAGTGATATATATTAGATACATGCGTGGAAGAAAAGAACAAAAAGTAAAATTGATACTGATATTATTGGGTATGTGCGATGGGCCTTTTGTATTGGAATAATTTAGAAATGACATTATTTTCTCTCGAAAACATGGAATATTACGGAAGAAATTATTTACTTTGTATTTTTAATGCATATTTGCTTTACAAATAGATGTCTTATCTATTTTTATTGAAACAATTATGCAGAAGTTGGAAAGGAAATTTGTTTTTTATGGTTGTGTTATCCAAATGCTTTTGCAAAATCTAACGAAAAAAAATGCTTGATAGAGGACAAACATGGTTCCTGAGATTGCATAAGAATATTCCTTGCTTGCACCTTATAATTAACAAAAAAGGTATCTCGCATAATTTATGATTTGAAATCATGTACTCATTTTATTATATGTAACTTTTGTAAATTAAATTACTACTAAAACTTGAAAGGTAGATGCAATGATGAAAGTTATCCTTTTATATCATTTCAAGACATGATCTAAACTTATGGTGCTAACCTTTGCCCTTTTATATTTTTTTTTGCAATGATGAAATAGTTGTTTTCAGTAGCTGAAGAATTTAGTTACTCTAAATGGATTCAATTTGATACTCCAGTTGTTCAAATAAAAGTAACAAAGAACATCCTGTGTTTTGGCTTTCTTTTGATTTTAATGCATTCTCTTTTTGTTAAAATGCCTATTGCTACTCAAGAAATGAGAATTTATGTTGAAAAATTTTTCAATCACCAGACAAATATACAGGTTTTAAAATTATGAAGTGTAGAGTATGGAGGAGGTCAGCAACTTGAGGGTCATTTGTTTTACGGCGAAGGGTTTTAGTGTGGATCACTTTCTGTAGGTAAGTTTAAGTTTCGCCCATTCTGTTTATTTTTTATAGGTTAGCTTTTAGGATTTGCTTTCTGGCTTCGCTCATTTTGGTTTTTTCTGACTTTATTTTGTTCCAATATTAAAAGGGTTAGTTTGTGTGTATGGAATGTTCACTATTTTTTATTCATATTTCCTAAAAGAATTTAGTATGTTATTTTTCACAATTTAGGAATTAGGTTGAATAAGTTCTGTAGGTCTGAGATTCAGAGTTATGCGTGTGTCGGATGTAGATTAGATGAAATGTTGTGTTTATTTTTTATTTCACCTTTTGTTCATGTATTTTTGCCATTTGAAACATGTATTGTGGAAGCATTTTTATGAGGTGACACTTTGCATGATATCGATTTTTATTGGTTTAAAGTTGATTGAGTTAAGTTATTGTGGCGTATTAAGCATTGGCAATTGATCTATAAATTTATTAATATTTGATGTCTATTAAGAAAATAATCTCACTTCATATTATAAGTATTATAACTAATAAAAAGGAGATAGATAATTGGGTATTAGGTAAGAGAGATGTTATATTTTTGCTCCATTTACGTTTAATTTTGAGATTGGGTTACTATCTTTCATTGGTTGATTCAGAATTTTTTCACTTTTATCTGGCCCATTGTATTTTCTAATAGAGTTTGTTTTATTAATTGTAGTATGGTTTTCCTTCATCTTTTTCATCCCATTTCAAAATGAGAACTCCCATGGATATGATAAATAAGATTAATCTTGAGAAGGAAACATTGAGTCTTAAGGTTAGGGTGATTAGGCTTTGGACTATTTCCAATTTCAGTGGTCAGCTCTTCCCAAATTCTACGATGTTGATTTTAATTGATGAATCATGGAGTTCTTGTGTTCCAAGCATGCCTCAATTAATATATTATGGTCTAATCTTTTGTTTTAAATGTATTGTTCTTGGGTTGATTTGGGGTGTTTTCTTTATTGTGTTTTTAACTCTTAAACATGTAAAATTTAGCATGTTGTGTCCTTATCTCATTCTCGCTTTAATCTACTCCTGGATTTTTTTGTATTTAATGTTTGGCTCTTTGTAGTTTGTCTTATATTTTGTCCTTTTTATTTTTTGAACTGTTATTTCATTTAATATGTGCCAATTATACATTTTCTTTCTTTGGTCAGTGATGCCAAATTTGATACAAACTATCTTGTGTATTGACAGAGGTGCAAAATACAAGTTACTATTCAGAGGCCTATGATTTTGTCGGAGGGTCAAGTATATGTGATGAAGCACTTTTCTTATATTTTGATTTTGTGATTCTGAATAATTATTTGTACAGTTGTTAAGTCACCTATATAATTATATTACTCATATCACATTTTTTTAAACCATTAAAGTTATTACTTTACATGTGTCATTTTTTAAAATGATTCATTATGCCGTAAGCTTATCCACTGGGATTCATGATTTAATTATGGTTGGAAATTAAGAAAGAGAAAAAAAGAGGAAGAAAGTATCTGTCGACTGTAATTACCCTTTGAGAATTCATGTTTTTTAAAATTTTAATATAGAGCTAGACTAGAGTGGTATGAGCAAGGTTCTAAGAACCGGACCGGTCATCGAACCGTTCTAGTCACTAGTTTACTGGTTTATTGGTCCAACCGGTCCAACCAGTGGTTCAACCGAAAAAACCGTTTTAGAATAAAATAATAAATAAATTATAAATAAATATCCTAAAATATAATTATAGTCTAATATAAATCTTAAAATATCTTCGAAATTTAAAACACTACATAAAATATCATCATCCTAATCCATATAATCTTATCAAAATACAAACTCAAAAATTAAATATTAAAGAAACATATCTAAATATTAAATCCCAACATCATGATTTATCAATCGTCAAAATCCGCAAGAACTTGTTGCAAATTTGCTTTGGTGGATTAGGATTAGGATTAGCAACATCATTCGAAATTAATAAAAGTTTTATTAATCTCTATTTGATTAATACTATTATCCATAACTGAAATTAATAAAAGTTTTATTAATTAAAACAAAATTAAAGACCATCCACACATAATGAAAAATCAAAAAATTATCAACATGACCATATCTAAATTCTGCCACCAACATTCAGCAACAAACAAAGCTAGCAAAACCAGCAATAATTAGGAGCCAGCAACTACAAATCAAAGCAAAACCAACTACAAATCAAAGCAAAACCAACAACTACAAAACAAAGAAGTATCCATAACCAGATACGAAATTAAAGACTAGCCACAGCACATTTAAAAATAAAAAAATTATCAACATGAGCATATCTAAATTCTGCCACCAACATTCAGCAACAAACAAAGAAATAAAATAGCAGGACATTCAGCAGCAAAAACACCATTACCAACAGCATTCAGCATTCAGCAACAAAAATTATCATTCAGCAACAAACAGGGCATTCAGCAACAAAAATTAGCATTCAACAACAAAGTGTCATCAATTAAATCCATATAATCTTATCAAAATACAATCTCAAAAGTTGAATAGTAAAAAGAAATATCTAAATATTAAAAACCAACATGAAGATTTATCAATCATCAAAATCCATAAATTAGAAGAACCTTGTGACTGACTATTATTCGAACTAGGTGGATTAGGATTAGCAGAATCATTTGAATTAGGAGGATTGGCCGACGAATTATTACTCAAACAGGCATTATAAGCAACTGCTTCTTGATTAATACTTTCATCCATAACTAAATTCAATAAATCATAATCCAAATTAAAAACAGCAATAGAACGGCTAGAAATCCAATAATCATCCATAAGACCATAGAACAGAATTAGTAACAAATCCATTACTCAATTTCAGAAACAAATTCATTACTCAATTTCAAAATCAGTAACAAATCAGTAACAAAAGCACATATTAGAACAGAATCAGTAACATCAGAAATCAATCACTATTAGTAACAAATCAGTAACAAAAGCACATATTAGAATAGAATCAATAACATCAGAAATCAATCACTAACTTCAGAGTTCAGATTCACAAATCTCTAATTTCAGAAATTGCATATTTGAGTAATTTGAAATTTCATTCAAACCACTAATTGACTGAGAAATTATAAAAGCTAGAAATTATAAAACCAATCAGAAATATGGTTAAAGCATTTCATCAAACATGTTGAGTGCAGTAAAATTAAAATGAAATAAGAGAATCCAAAGCTTAATTTCAATGTGATAGAGAAGAGATCAAAACTATTGTAACTTTAATTTAGTCTATGAAAAAATCCAAACCACTACCAAATCAAATAATTACTTATTGTAGTAGAAATCAGAAGTTGCAAAATTTGAAGAAGAGTATTGGTGTTGTCTGTTGTGTGAGTGTATTGTCTGGTGGCTGGTTTAGGGAACTCATGGCGAGGACAACAGAGAGCAGTTCAACGGCTGAGTGGAGCATGCGGGTTGGTCGCAGAGTTTGAAGGAGAGCAACGTGGCTTCCAGACGAACGCGAACTCGAACGGTAAACAACGAGTGAACGCGAATGGTGAACGCCGAGCGAACGCGAACGGCGAAGAATGCGAACACGAATGGCAAACAAATGGCAACGGAAGCGCGGCTGAGCAGACAAAGACGACGGACGCCAAGCTCGAGGAAGCAACTGCGATCGGTGACAGCGAACAAGGGTTGAATGCTTGGAGCACGAGGGAAGCTAGATGACGGATGGCGAACTTTGAGTGCGACGGACGGCGGCAGTATGCCCCTCCTTGTGGCGGTGGTGTAGGCTTACAGTGCTAGGGTTTTGTGGTTGGGTTTGTGTGATTTCTCTGACTGAAAGAAAGAAAGAGAGAACGGGAGAAAGAAACGAAGGAGCTTCCCTTTTTGTGAAAACTGGCCGGGTTCCGGTTCGGACTGACGGGCCGGTTCTTGTCCGGTTCAACAGTTTTTTACCGGTTTTTTATTGTCGGTTTTATATGTCTGACCGGACCGTTAATACTGTCGGTTCGCGGTTAAACCGGTCCGACTGACCGGTCTGGTCCGATTGGGTATGAGGCTATTAGAAATTTTCATTTCCTACACAAATGTATTTTTGATTTTTTGCAATTGTTGTTTAAGTTTACCTCTTTTATTTTTTTATTTTTTGCAATTGTTGTTTGAGTTGACCTCTTTTTTTTTATATTGTTATTGTACAGCTCTATACTTCTTTAATTTTATGTCTTTGTTGGTTGGATAGATATTTTTAATAGTAGTAGTATAAGTCACATGATTTGTTGAATTTGATAGGTTGAAAAAAATTTAGAGGCACATTAGGAAGTATTTTTGGAATACTACTCTTTATTTTTCAAATGGTATATTAAAAGTAGATTATATTTTTGCTTTACCTTTCAAATAAAAGGTAAAGCAAAAAGCAACGTCCGAAAGCAAAAAGTAACGTCCTCTACAGTGCTTTCTCTAAACTAAGTTAGGATTCAAATTAAAAGGTAGTGGTTAAGAGATTTAAAGGATAGTTCAAGTTGAAAAAAAGCTTTGTTTTTATTTCTGTATTTCTTTTTTTCATCTTGAAAAATAAGTTTAATGAGAGATTTCAGACATTTATTCTTTTTCTTTTTTTCAATCAACAAATAAATAAAATCAAAGGTCAAAATAGTAATTTTTTTAAATCTTTAAGTTCCTCATCTTTTTATGCACTGGGTCTTTTAAATTTTATAGACTTTCATTAGCATTGAAAAATGATAACTTATATTTTTGTAAAATAATTTTTTTATCCAAGAAATAAATTATTTTAACATAATAAATCAAAGAATTTTTACATAAATGATATTGGTTATGGTTCTTGTTTATGTTTTATCTTTTAAATTGTGTCGTTTATATGTTTAAATTGTATTTGTTGTCGTATAATTTATGAAGTTGAATATGATACAATATATTGTAAGGCAGGATTTCTTTAGCCAATTCTAAGTACTCATCAAATAGTATGCTGATATTTAAATAAATGTTTTGAAAAATAAGAATAGAAAAAATGAGTATAAATTTGATCTTAATTAAAAAAAATTTTACAAATTATGATGGATTAAGAAATAATACTTATATATTTTGAATAGTGATAAAATAAATAAATTTTTTATCTTTAAATAAAAAATTAAACAACAAAAATACTTTTATTAATATAAAAATGACAATCTAAAAAGACTGAAAAAAAAAATAGAAATTTTCAATCTATGCGATGCACGGAATCTTGTGCTAGTATATATATACAAGAAGGATTATTATTTTCTCAACCACCAGAACATATATAAAGCTTAATTAACATTTTACCGTGAGGAATAATATTGTGGAATCATGATCACGCGTCTCTTCCTTTAACATTTCTCCAAAATTCTTTTGTCCTCAACACAGGTGTCTACTCTCCATCCTTCCATCAGCGAGGTTTGCGGGTTTGCATATTTTCTTTGTTCATTTAGGCCTTTTCCTTGTTTGCTTTCTCACCTTTTGCCTTATACTTTGGTTTGGTTTGTATTCATGCAATGCAAGTACAAAAGCATATAAAAGCAACCCTCTTCAAAAGCCGCTATCATAACCATTTTCACTTCCCAAACATCATTGCCATTGCATTCGCATTCTTCTCTTTTTGTTTCTTTTTTCACGGACATAATAATTATGATACATGGCTATACAATTTGATTCCCAATTGGATCATACCATCTCTCGTGACCAAACCATATATATTAGTATTCATAATGATAAGAGAAATTCAGAGCAGAATGAAAATAGTTAAATAGTTACTAGATTTTACTGAAAAAGAAATCATTTAGTTATCGTTCTACAAAACAAACCAAATCATATTGTACGTTGAAGTTAAATAGTATTAACACCTTTTTGTGATGTTAGAGCAATGTCATTAAATAGTGTAGTGTATATATATAGCTCAAAAATTTATTACAGGGAACATAATAAGAATAGGTACTATTACTATTATTATTACTATTGAATTGGGAGGTGCGCCCATTTATTGTCACACTCACACATATACTTCAACTCTTTATCTACTACCCTCTGATCTGTATAAACAAATACGATGTATGAGCATAATTCGAATATTTAATCATAATCATTAGCAGAGTACTCTATATATCTGCTTTTGTTTTTCCTTCCATTAATTTTCTGTGTTGAATAAACGCGTTTCAATAAACGTAATTTCCTGAAAACCAACAATTTTTGTACTGTTATGTACACATATTTTTCTCTCTATATATACCGTATATGATAAATGTCAGTTGTACGCAACAAAAGTTCAAATTCGTATTGACAAACATATATAATTCTTGCAAACGTAATTTCCTGAAAACAACAAATTTGTGTGTGTATATTTCGTGGCTAGTCTTCCACTTATTAAAAAATAATTTTGATTAGATTAGAAATTATTTGTTGACTGTTAAAATAGCTAGTAATAAACGATTTATCATATATTTCACATGAATTTGAGTATGATTCTTATTACTATTAATATGAACAGTGACGGATCCAGAAAATTTTGTCTGTGGGGACAAAATATATATAATATAATAATAATTTGTATAATTGTACTATAATATTATAAAATATGATTACTTCTCAAATTATTTAACTAATAAATTAAAACAATAAAATAATAATATAAACAATAACAAATAATTTAAAATTTCATTCTTCTGAGTTTCATATTTTGAAAAGACTGAATAATCTTTTCATTGTCAATACAATCAAATATCTCTCTTTCTATATATGTGACTAAACAATTATTTTAAAATTGATAATCATGTGTCATTCAAATTGATTTCTAAATTCCAATAGCAACATCTAATGAACTAAACTGCATTAAGGGGAATCAGCCAGTGCCTCTGTTTTCTTTTACAACTAAACTCTATCTATCTGAGAAAAAATGCAACAATTCAATAATTAAACAAATGTAGAGTCAAAGAACCATGAACAAGGACAAAACATGGAGTCTTAGAAAGTTCATATATTACATAATCATCATCAATATTGAATAAGGATTATTAGCTTTGTTCTGGTCACAACAACAGATCCATGAAAAGCAAAGAAAATGCATATCATTACATATATATATAGTAACAAAATTGATTTCTAAATTCCAACAGCAACAACTAATGAACTAAATTCCAACAGCAACAAAATTGATTTCTAAATTCCAACAACAACAATTACATAGACAGAATCACAGAACTAAACTGCAAATCTAAGAGGCAATTAACAAAAAAACAATTAACAATTATCATTCATGAATCATGAATGTCTGTACGACTGTACCAAGAGGGCAAGCGGCAAGAGTGAACTACAAAATCCTAAACTCCACGAGGCAGAACCCAGCAGCAGAACCAGCGGCACCCAGGAGCCAGGACCCAGCGGCAGAACCAGCGGCACCCAGCAGCAGAACCAGTGGCACCCAGGACCAGGAGCTAGGACCCAACGGCAGAGCCGCAGAACCAGCGGCAGAACACGTAGCAGCCCGCAGTCCCGCACCCTGAATTGCTGAAGAGTGAAGACAGAACCAGATGCCGAAGCCTGAAGGAACGGGAAGACAGAACTAGACGAGGATTGAACCTGTGAAGACCGAGGAAGAAGAAGAAGAAGAAGACAAAACCAGACGCCGAAGAAACGCTGAGGCAGAACCAAATGCGTACATGAGGGCTGAGGCGATGCAAGGAAAAATCGACGGAGACTGGAAGCGTTAGTGGCAGAGTGGACGAGTGGCGGCGGACGACGGTAACTCTGGAGGGCTAGACTGCTGCCTGCTAGAGTCTGAAACTCTAGAAGCATTAGGGTTGGAGGCGGGAGCAGAGAATTAGAGAAACAAAATTAAAAAAAAAAAGGGAAGAAGGAGAGGGAAGAAGGAGAAGGGTTAAGGATTTAGAGGGTGGGGTCAAAATTAATTAGATTGTGGGGGCAAATTGAATATTTCCTTAAGAATTACTCATTAATTTTTTTAATCTCACTAATTTTTTTAATCTCACTGGGGCAGTTGCCCCCACTACCTATTGAGTAGATCCGTCCCTGAATATGAGAGCTATTTTAATATGTGTCGTGTTAGTATTTTTATCGTTGTTTAATGAATTAACTAAGAGGCTAAAATTATATCAACACTGATCTAATAAAATACCAATACCAAACATATCTAAATTTTTGTTAATTAGAAAAAGCAGCAGTAGTAACAGTGCACTTTGTCGTACAAGTACAATATAATATCTTATTAATTCATAAAAGCTTTCAATCTTTTGATACACACAGAGAACACGACATGACACGGGATATGTTTATACATAAATTTTAAAATTTTATAAGATATGGGAATATACATATATATAAAACATGATGTATTTTTTAGAAAAATAATAATAATATTTTGATATTTTATTGATATTAAAATATAAATTAATTTTTAATTATTTTTAATATCTTATTTTAATTATATAAAATATTTAAATATTTTTTTATTTTAATAAATAATATATAATATATATTATTTCTAAATTTATTTCAAAAATACATATTAAGAATAAGGTTGAACACACTCACACTTGGTACTATTTAGGTGTATTTAAATATGTCTAAAAATTTTTTTATTTTCATTAAGACGTGATTAAATACAACAGACACGTGTATCGAACAAATATCGTATTCAAAATGTGTCCGATACACGAATACGACAACTTAATAAAGTGTCCATACTTCGTAACTTTTAATATACCTCGCATATTAAGAGTGTCTTCTACCTAAAAAGGTAAGACACAATACCTCACCTACCAAAATCTACTCTAATGTACCTCCATGAATTTCTTTTTTCCGTTTATTATTAGTGTAATTTAAAATTTTAATTTTGATCCATCGACATATAAAAATTTTTTACTCGTAGCCAAAAAAAAAAAAATTGTTTTAGTAATAGGACTAATTACCAAAAATACCCCTAAATTATTTAAATACTGACAAAAATACACTCGAATTTTACTATCAACAAAAATGCCTTCAAATAATTTAAAAACACAACAATAATATCCAATAGTAAATATATATTTTTAAAAAATACCTTAGAGATTGAATTTTGATGCAATTTTTTGCAATCATAATTATAAAAATAAGATATTATTATAAAAAAATTGGTAATTTTTCGTTAAGTATATATTTTTTATATATTTTTTTTGTTAACAACAAATAATACTTTTAAAAAATCACAAAACAATATATACTTAACAAAAAATCACCAAATTTTAAGAATAATAATATTTTATTTTTTAATAATGATTGCAAAAAATTGCATCAAAATTCAATCTCTAATGTATTTTTTGAGAAATACATATTTAATATTAGTTTTTTTACAAAATTATCTAACATTAAATGTGTATTTCTCAAACAATACATTAAAGATTGAATTTTGATGCAATTTTTTGCAAACAAGATTAAAAAAATGAGATATTATTATCCTTAAAATTTGTTAAACTTTCATTGAGTATATATTTTTTTTGTAATTTTTTTATTAAGAACTAATAATATTTTTAAAAAATCATAAAAAAATATATACTTAGAAAAAAATCACCAAATTTTAAGAATAATAATATTTTATTTTTTTAATTATTTTTGTAAAAAATCACATCAAAATTCAATCTGTACGGTATTTTTTAAAAATATATATATTTACTGTTGGATATTGTTGTTGTATTTTTAAATTATTTAAAAACGTTTTTGTCGATAGTAAAATTCGAGTGCATTTTTGTCGGTATTTAAATAATTCGGAGACGTTTTTGGTGGTTAATCCTCTGGTAATATTAATTGTGTAAATAATTATCTAAAAAAGTAAATACGATTGAATGATTGTATAAAATATTTTATACTATCAATACATCAAAATTAAATTTTTAATTTATTTTCATAATAATAATAATAATAATAATAAAAGAAGGAGTGGATAATTTAACTGCACAGGTATGGTAGAGACGTAGAGTGGTCATTATCACAGTAGTCACCAAACGGTCTCTTTCTAGTTATAGTCTCTCAGCTGCTATGTGGTCCACTGCATGTATGATCTTATCATGCAAGGCATATACTGCTATTTGTATTGTGTGTTCATCAATTGAATCCGCCACATGATTTGAATTTCAAACCCAGATCCCCCAAACCTTTAATTTTAGTAGTTGCCCCCACTCCACAATTTAATACGACAGAGTAAATTATCATTCAGGGGAATAGTTTGTGTTATATATTATGTTGATTCACAATTTTATTATTATTAATTAAGTGATTGAGTTGGTGATGATGATGTGATTTAGTTCTTCCACTTTTAAATTTTGACCAAAAAAAAAATCATAACATAATATTAAATTTTTTACTAAAAGAATTCCTAACTCATTAATTCTTATTGTATTCATTTTTTTTTTTTGGATTAGGTATGATTTTGGTTCTTATGATTTTAGATCGAAATTTTTTTTTTCGTCAACATTTTTTCATATAAAATCGTCTCTAAAGTTCAACGTAGTTTTCAAATCATTCTTTTGGACAGATTAATTTTTTAAATGACAAAAATACTCCTATTTTTCTCTCTCTTCTTATCACCATCATCATCTATTTTTCACACCATTATCATTACCACTTCTACTAAACATTTGTTTCTCTCTTATCACCGTCACCACCCACCCCCTACCACCCCATCGCTATCCATTCATAAATCCAACCTTCAATAACAATCTCAAATAAATCAAAACCAAAACATCAATTCAATAACACCACTCCAACAAATAAAGAAAATCATCGTCAAAATAAATATTAACAAGAAAATCAGACATTAACAAGAACAATAAACATCTTGTTCTTCCTCCAATTTCTCAATAAAACCAAAGAACCAAGAAAAGCAACAATAATCTAGAAACAAAAACAAGAACAAGAACACCACCTGTTGTAAATAACTCATGTTCTTGATTGCTATACTGGAGATGACATAAGAGTTGTTTATGTCTTTATTGTTATTCTCTTAGTCTTACTTTGCTCAAGTTGAGTGTTGAGCTCTTACTTTCAAAAAAAAAAAAAGAACAAAAACACCACCACCCATGTTTTACAAGGTTTTCTATTAGTTCAGCCACATGGTTTGTGATGAATTCAAAAATTAGGGATTATGATGAATAAGAATAAGAACTAAGAACTAAAATCTTAACTTGTCTGTAATGACAGTGATGGTGGAGCTACATGGTGGCAGTGACAGTGAGTCTAGACGGCAAAGGACAGGGAGAAAAGAGAAAAGGGAGGTGCGGCGATGATGCTGAAAATGCAAGGAATACGACCACCGTCACCACCACTACCTCCCTGACGAGGAGGAGGAATACGGGACGAGGGCGAGGTCCAGGCGTAGTGAGACGAGGTAGGTCCGAATGACGATTTTAAAACTAAGTTTAATCTTAGAGACGAATTTGAATGCAAAAAAACAAGTCGAAAACGAATAAAATTTTTTCTTAAATTTTAGAGACCAAAATCATACTTAACCATTTTTTTTCATTATCCAGAGTTTAGATACAAAATATTTTATCCAATTATTTAAATTTTGGAAAATAAATATTAGAGATATAATCATAAATAAATAACATGATTGAATAAAATAAAATTTTAAATTACATAAATACAACATTTGAGATTTGATTACATTGAAAACTTGAAGTCCTCTTTCATATCTATATATATAAATAACATGATTGAATAAAATAAAATTTTAAATTACATAAATACAACATTTGAGATTTGATTACATTGAAAACTTGAAGTCCTCTTTCATATCTATATATATAAATTGTGACCTAACTTTTTGTAGATGGAGATTAATTACATGCAAAAAGTTAAAACCTTACAATTGGTCGTGGTATATATAGATATGGAAGATGACTTCAATATAACTAAATCTCAAATATTGCAGTTATGTAATTTAAAACCTTATTTTATTTAATTATGTCATTTACCATATAATATATATATGTCTTTTTATTAGTTTAAATTTAAAAAAAAAAGTGATATTATATTATAATATAATATTAAAATTTTTATGACTTAAAAATTGAAAATTTAATTTTTGTTTATTTCAAAAGAAAAAAAAATCTTATATAATGTTGTAGAAATAATTTTAAAATAGTTAATTAGCTAGTTATTGTGAAAAATTGAATTCGATCTCTCCAAATTACATTTTTTAAAGATTCTTTAATCAGATATATATTATTTTAAATTTATTATGCTATAGAAAAAGTAATCAATTAAAATACATTATGGTAAAAACGAAGAGTTGGACAATATGCTAGTATAATTGATAACAAATTTGATGTAAACCATGAAGAAATAGGGAAAAAGTTAATGGTTTGACCATGTATGGGTCAGTGGGTACAAATGCATATTGGCAATGGAAATGAAACGGAAAATAATACGGCATGTCAACCACAGGAGCCTATACGGTAACAATGGTGGGCTATAAGTTCACAATAAATTGAATTTGTTGTAAAATAAATAAATAAACAAATAAAAAAAATAATAAATATAAAATAAAGAAGTATAATTAGATAATTCTAATATTAATATTCACTATAATTAATATCTCAATATAATAAAGATGATATATATATATATATATAGTAAAATATATAAGAGAGAGAAGAGTATTTTGACAGTATAAAAGAGAGAAAAAATTGTTATTGATTGTGTGTATTGCTTCAGATGGAAAAATTGAGCAGCCCATGTTAAATGGACATCCATCTCATTCTTATCACAACACTCTCTTTGGATGACCATTTAGGATTATGTCTCATTAAACCTTACTAAAGAAAAACCCAATGGAAAAAAAAAAAGACTTTAGTGAAAAAAAAAAAGTATAATTTCCTTTGTGATGGGATTGCCTCATTGAAAACCTTGTCAAGAAAAATCAAATAAAAAAAAAAAAACTTGATGAAGGAAAAAACAATACGGCCTCCCTCACTTGTCACCATTATTTAATATCTCGAAATCGGAGATTCCTAATCTGATGTACTGATGAGCGGATAATTTATACGCTTTTTGGCATTGTTTCTACATAGTCTTTAGTATGTTTTAGTTAATTTTTAGTATAATTTTATTAGTTTTTATGCAAAAATTATATTTCTGAACTTTACTATGAGTTTTTGTATTTTTCTGTGATTTCAGGTATTTTCTGGCTGAAATTGAGGGACCTGAGCAAAAATCTGATTCAGAGGTTGAAAAAGGACTGCAGATACTGTTGGATTCTGACCTCTCTGCACTCGAAATAGATTTTCTGGAGCTACAGAAACCCAATTGGTGCGCTCTCAATTGTGTTGGAAAGTAGACATCTAGGGCTTTCTAACAATATATAATAGTCCATACTTTGCCCGAGTTTTGATGACGCAAACTGGCATTTAAACGCCAACTTCCTGCCTTATTCTGAAGTTAAACGCTAGAAACAGGCTGCAACCTGGCGTTTAACTCCAAGAGAAGCCTCTACATGTGTAAAGCTCAATGCTCAGCCCAAGCACACACCAAGTGGGTCCCGGAAGTAGATTTCTGCACTATCTACCTCAGTTTACTCATTTTCTGTAACCTAGGTCACTAGTTCAGTATAAAATCTACTTTTAGAGATTTATTTTGTATCTCATGACATTTTCACGTTTTACATTCTATTTCTGACGGCATGAGTCTCTAAACCCCATGATTGGGGGGTGAGGAGCTCTGCTGTATTTCGATGAATTAATGCAATTACTACTATTTTTCATTCAATCACACTTGTTTCTATTCTAAGATATTCACTCGCACTTCTCCCTGATGAATGTGATGATCTGTGACACTCATCATCATTCTCACCTATGAACGTGTGCCTGACAACCACCTCCGTTCTATCTGCACTAGCTTGAGTGTGTATCTCTTAGCCTCCTAGTTCACGATAAGAGTATTCGTGGTATAGGCTAGAATTGTTGGTGGCCATTCCTGAGATCCGGAAAGTCTAAACCTTGTCTGTGGTATTCCGGGTAGGATTTGGGAAGGGATGACTGTGACGAGCTTCAAACTCGTGAGTGTTGGGCGTAGTGACAGACGCAAAAGAATCAACGGATTCTATTCCAACATGAGTGAGAACCGACAGATGATTAGCCGTGCGGTGACAGCACATTTAGACCATTTTCACTGAGAGGATGGATGGTAGCCATTGACAACGGTGATCCACCAACATACAGCTTGCCATGGAAGGAGACCTGCGTGCGTGAAGAAGAAGACAGTAGGAAAGCAGAGATTCAGAAGACAGAGCATCTCTAAAACCTCAATCTGTTCTCCATTACTTCATAACAAGTATTATTTATTTTATGTTAATTACTTTTCATAAACCCAACCATTTTTATTATTAATTTCCTGACTAAGAATTACAAAATAACCATAGCTTGCTTCAAGCCAACAATCTCCGTGGGATCGACCCTTACTCACGTAAGGTATTATTTGGACGACCCAGTGCACTTGCTGGTTAGTGGTACGAGTTGTGAAAAGTGTGATTTACAATTCGTGCACCAAGTTTTTGGCGCCGTTACCGGGGATTGTTCAAGTTTGGACAACTGACGGTTTATTTTGTTGCTTAGATTAGGAAAAATTTATCCTTTTAGATTAGAGTCACTAAAATTGCGTCTTCTATTATTGTTTTTGGTTGAAACTTTTTTTTTAAAATCCTTATTTTCCTTTTCAAATTTTTTTCGAAAATTTTTATAAACTAATAATTGAGTTTTTCTGTTTGAGTTTAGTTTCATATTTTAAGTTTGGTGTCCTTTGTGTTTCTGTTTTCTTAAAAATTTTTCAAAAGTTGTTCTTAGCGTTCATCGTGATATTCAAAGTTTTTCTGTTTGTTTCATTTGTTTTGATCTAAAAATTTAAGTTTGGTGTCATTTTTACTGTTTTTCTCTTTCTTCATTAAATTCAAAAATATCTTTTCTCTTTATTTTAATTAATTTTTGAATTCTCCTTTAAAAATTCAGATTTTTATTTTAAAACTTTTTATTCTATCTTATCTTATTTTTGAATTTTCAAAATTCAAAATCTTTTTCAAAAATCATATCCAAAGTTTTCAAATCTTCTTAATTAAGTAATTTTTTTAGTTTTCAAATTTATTTTTCTCTTAATTTTGGAAATTTATATTTTAATTTCTAATTATTTTATTTTATCTTATTATTTTTATTTATTTTTAACTATTCGGTTTGTTTCTATTTAAATAAAATAAAAATAAAAATATACTTTATTTGCAATTCATAACAATTCCCTTTTCTCCATCATGGACTTAAGTGGAAATGAACAGTCCAGAAGGACTCTAGGGTCATATGCTAACCCCATTACTGCTGCATATGGGAGCAGCATTTGTATACCTCCCATCAAACAAAGCAGTTTTGAGCTAAATCCTCAACTCATTGTCATGGTGCAGCAAAATTGCCAGTATTTTGGTCTTCCACAGGAAGAACCTACTAAGTTTCTAGCACAGTTCTTGCAAATTACTAACACAGTACGTGACAAGGAAGTATATCAGGATGTCTACAGATTATTACTGTTTCCATTTGCTGTAAAAGATCAAGCTAAGAGGTGGTTAAATAACCAACCTACAGCAAGCATAAGAACATGGAAACAGTTATCAGACAAATTTCTGAATCAATATTTCCCTCCAAAAAGGATGACACAGCTAAGGCTGGACATCCAAGGCTTTAAACAAGAGGATGATGAATCCCTTTATAACGCCTGGGAGAGGTACAGAGGGATGCTAAAGAAATGCCCCTCTGAAATGTTTTCAGAGTGGGTGCAGTTAGACATCTTCTACTACGGGCTTACAGAAAAAGCTCAGATATCTCTAGACCACTCAGCTGGTGGATCTATACACATAAGAAAGACTATTGAAGAGGCTCAAGAGCTTATCGATATAGTTGCTAGAAATCAGCATCTGTATATAAGTAGTAAGCCCTCCATGAAAGAAGAAGCTAAGGCAGTATCAACTGACTTTAATCCTCAGGAACAATTTGCTGAACTCAATCAGCAACTATCTTCTATAACAAGGCAGTTAGCAGAATTTAAGGAGATGCTGCAAGAAACCAAAATTGCTAACAGGGATATGGAATCACAATTGAATCAGACAAAACAGGAGTTATCAAAACAGATAATAGAGGAGTGCCAAGCAGTTCAATTGAGAAGTGGAAAAACATTAAATATCTCAACTCAAAGCAGTAGAAAGCCAAGAAAGGAACAACTGACAGAGGATGAGCAACCTGCTATCCAAAATCCCTCTGAGGACAGTAAGAGCCCAGAGAGGAATAAGTCTGGCGTTCAAACGCCAGAAACGGGTGAAAAATTGGCGTTAAACTCCCAATCCATGTTCAGTTCTGGTGTTCAAACGCCAGTGAGGGATCAGACACCTGCAAGTGCTGACAATAACTCCCTCAAGAAGGCTTCTCAACCTGCCTCTGTAGGAAATAAACCTTCAGAAACTCCGTCAAGCGGAACATGATAAACAATTTGCCCACTTTGCAGACTATCTCAGGACTCTTGAAATAAAGATTCTGTTTGCAGAGGTACTTGAGCAAATACCCTCTTATGCTAAGTTCATGAAAGAGATCTTAAGTCATAAGAAGGATTGGAGTTCTCACTGAAGAATGCAGTGCAGTCATTCTAACAAGCTTAAGAATCCTAGAAGCTTTATGATACCATGCACATTAGAGGGTACTTGTACTAAGACAGCTCTATGTGACCTTGGGGCAAGTATCAATCTAATCCCTGCATCCACTATCAGAAAGCTTGGCTTGACTGAAGAGGTCAAACCAACCCGGATATGTCTTCAACTTGCTGATGGCTCCATTAAATATCCATCAGGCATAATTGAGGACATGATTGTCAAGCTTGGGCCATTTGCCTTTTCCACTGACTTTGTAGTGCTGGAAATGGAGGAACACAAGAGTGCAACTCTCATTCTAGGAAGACCCTTCCTAGCAGCTGGACGAACTCTCATTGATGTCCAAAAAGGGGAAGTGACCCTGAGAGTCAATGAGGATGAGTTCAAGTTAAATGTTGTCAAAGCTACGCAGCATCCAGACACATCAAATGACTACATGAGCGTTGATATTATTGACTCCTTAGTGGAAGAGATCAATATGACTGAGAGTCTCAAATCAGAGCTAGAGGACATCTTTAAGGATGTTCAGCCTGATTTGGAGAAACCAGAGAAAATAAAAGAACCTCTGAAAATTTCTCAGGAAAAGGATAAGCCTCCTAAACCCGAGCTCAAACCACTACCACCATCCCTAAAATATGCATTTTTGGGAGAAGGTGACACTTTTCCGGTGATCATAAGCTCTGCTTTAAATCCACAGGAAGAGAAAGCACTAATTCAGGTGCTGAGGACACACAAGACAGCTCTTGGGTGGTCCATAAGTGATCTTAAGGGCATTAGCCCAGCAAAATGCATGCACAAGATCCTATTGGAGGATGATGCTAAGCCAATGGTTCAACCACAGAGGCGGCTAAATCCAGCCATGAAGGAAGTGGTGCAGAAAGAGGTTACTAAGTTACTAGAGGCTGGGATTATTTATCCTATTTCTGATAGCCCCTGGGTGAGCCCTGTCTACGTTGTCCCCAAGAAGGGAGGCATGATAGTGGTTCATAATGAAAAGAATGAACTGGTTCCTACAAGAATAGTTACAGGGTGGCGTATGTGTATTGACTACAGAAGGCTCAATACAGCCACCAGAAAGGATCATTTTCCTTTACCATTCATAGACCAGATGCTAGAGAGACTAGCAGGTCATGAATACTACTGATTTTTGGATGGCTATTCAGGTTACAACCAAATTACAGTAGATCCTCAGGACCAAGAGAAAACAGCATTCACATGTCCATCTGGAGTATTTGCCTATAGGAGGATGCCATTTGGTCTGTGTAATGCACCTGCAACCTTTCAGAGGTGCATGCTATCTATTTTCTCTGACATGGTAGAGAAATTTCTGGAAGTCTTCATGGATGACTTCTCAGTATTTGGAGACTCATTCGGCTCTTGTCTTGACCATCTAGCACTTGTTCTGAAAAGGTGCCAAGAGACTAACCTAGTTTTAAACTGGGAGAAATGTCACTTTATGGTGACTGAAGGAATTGTCCTTGGGCACAAAATTTCGAATAAGGGAATAGAGGTGGATCAAGCTAAGGTAGAGGTAATTGAAAAATTACCACTACCTGCCAATGTTAACGTAATCAGAAGCTTTTTGGGGCATGCAGGATTCTAAGGAGGTTTATAAAGGATTTTTCAAAAATTGCAAAACCTCTGAGCAATCTGCTAGCTGCTGACACGCCATTTGTCTTTGACACAGAGTGTCTGCAGGCGTTTGAGACTCTGAAAGCTATGTTGGTCACAGCACCTATCATTTCTGCACCAGACTGGACATTACCATTCGAATTAATGTGTGATGCCAGTGACCATGTGATAAACCCATATTTTATGATGTATTTTGTGCTCAATTTAGGTGATTTATTCAATTCTTTACTCACTTATTCATGTAAATTGCATGGTTTTACTTTCCCTTCCTTATAATGTAATATATGTGAAAAACATGTTTCCTATGCTTTAAAAATAATTATTTTAATTACCTTTTATTACCATTCGATGCCGTGATTTGTATGTTGAGTATTTTTAGATCACCTAAGGCAGGAATGATTTAAAGGATGGAAAGGAAACGTACAAAAATGGAAGGAAAGCACAAAATGGAGTTTTTGAAGAAACTGGCAGCAACGCGAACGCATGGACAACGCGGCCACATGCCCAGCGCAAAAAGGCAGCGACGCGAACACATGGACGACGCGGCCGCATGCCCAGCGCAAAAAGGCAGCGACGCGAACACATGGACGACGCGGCCGCATGCCCAGCGCAAAAAGGCAGTGACGCGAACGCGTGACTGACGCGGACGCGCGCCTTGAGCAGAACGTGGATGACGCGTACGTGCGACCGAAGCTAACGCGTGACAAGGAAAACTCCCAGATAACGCGACCGCGTGACCCACGCGGACGCGTGACAGACGCCACGCACTAGAAACTGTAGAAAACGCACCCAGCAATTTCTGAAATCCTTTTTGGCCCAGATCCAAGTCCAGAAAGCACAGATTGGAGGTTATAAAGTGGGGCAATGCATCCATTCAGAGGGGAGCTCTGCAATTATTCACTTTTCATGATTTAGATGTAGTTTTTAGAGGGAGAGGTTCTCTCCTCTCTCTTAGGTTTTAGGATTAGGATTTCTTATTATTTCAATTTAGGATTTCAACTCTCTATCAGGTTCAACATTCCTTTTACTTTATATTTCTCTTTTGCTTTCAGATATTTTAAAGCTTTCCTTTAATTACTTATGTTGCCAAATTGGCTTATGAACTCTTTATGTTTAGATTTATTTTCTCTTATTAATGCAATTGAGGTATTTCAGATTTATAATTCTTATTTAGCTTTTCATATCCTTGGCTTTAATTGATTAACTGGAAACTCTTGAGTTATTGAACTTATCGTGATTGATGGTTATGGTTGCTAATTGACTTGAATTCCACTAACTCTAGTCTTTCCTTAGGAGTTGGCTAGGACTTGGGGAATCTAACAAATTAGTTCACTTGACTTTCCTTGCTTTAGTAAAGGTTAACTAAGTGGGATTAACCTTCATTCTCATAAGAATAACTTGGATAGGACTTCCGAATTTTCACACCTTGCCAAGAGTTTATTTTATAGTTATTTATTTATTTTACTTGTCATTTAAATTACTCGTTCCTTACTCTCAAAACCCCCAATTTACAAAACTCATAACCAATAATAAGAACATACCTCCCTGCAGTTCCTTGAGAAGACGACTCGAGGTTTAAATACTTCGGTTATCAATTTATTAAGGGGTTTGTTACTTGTGACAACCAAAACGTTTGTGAGAAAGGACTTTTGTTGGTTTAGAAACTATACTTGCAACGGAAATTTATTCTGAATTCTAGACCATGCAAAAGTTCTCTCTTCAAAATGGTGCCGTTGCCGGGGAACTGCAAACGTGTGCCTTATTATTGGTTATTGTAAATATTTTTCTTTTACTTGTTTATTTGTTTTAGTTCTTCTCTTTTATTTCTATTTAGCTACTATGAACTCTCACCCCTCTCGCTTTGAGTTTGGTTCTGAATTTGTTGAAAGGAATAGAAGCTATAACAGGAATATGCATCAAGGTCTAAGCAATCAAAGATGGATGGAGCCAAGAGGATCTGATCAACCCTTTCGGCAACAACACCTTCCAAGATATCATGGACAAAGACCATTCTACAATGCATACCAAGCTGATAGATATGGTGGACTTCCTGGTAGTTACCAACAAGCCCCACCCTGTGCTTGTAGACCATCCTCTCAGCATAACTTCGAACCACCACACTCACAAGCTCCTTTTCACCATTCACCACTATATGATCCTTATTTACCCCAATTCTAATCCAATTACTCCTAAACACCACCACTTCCTTATGTACCATGTCTATATCCATCACCTCGAGAGTCACAGGGTCGCCTCAAGGAAACATTAGATCAATTTCATACAACCCTTCATTAGCTGGAGCAAGCAATACATCAATTATCTTCCAGACGTTTAGACACTCAAGGAACTCCAATAGCTTTATGTGGAGAATCTAATGACAAACGTAGCGTGAAGGAGACACTAGAAACCCCAGTGGGCGTAATGAGCATAACTTTATACTGGAACAATTGGAGGAAGCTCAAATTATCCAAGAAGAAGAAGTACTGATTAAAGATTTAGGAGATGCTGAACCTCCATAGGAATCCAGAATTGTGAAAAATTCCGTCAAGGACGTTACTATTGATGCTAAGGAGGATAGTGCACAACCCCCAAAGTAGGTATTTTATGAAGAACTAGACGGAATAACCCAAGACGCAAGTTTCCTTGATGATGATAGTCTCAAGTCAAGTTCTCCTAGTAATGAGCTTGCATCCGCAAGTGAATTCTCTGAGATTGAAGAATCTTCCCCAAGTGAATACGAAGATGATGTCGAGGTAGATTTCTTTCAACCTCCAGCTTATGACTTGAGTGATGAGGAAGACATAGAAGACTTTGATCAGGACGCAGTTGCAGTTGAAGACTCTTGCAACAAAGTGGAGGAGTTCACAGAAGATTACAAGGGAGTAGAACTTACAGAACCACTGGAAACACCTATCCCAAGGCCATTACCACCTAATACAAGCTTCAAGTGGGTACAATCCTTAACCTTTATCTTTACTTTTCCACTTGAATATGGTTTGCTTGAAACAGATGGCAAGCTTAGAGCTCTCTGCGGCTTTAAGAGTAAGAGGGAAATGGCTCGTACTCAGAGCTGGTGCGCAAGATTCAATAAGGTTCCACGCTTCAATTCAAAGTGCACAGATTGGTATCATGTTCAATCAAATGGGTCTCGGAAAACGTTTGGTCATCTTGGTGAGAATCTAATTTTCAAACCGCCCGGATGGAAAAATATATATCAAGACAAAGGCGGATTTAAAAGCAAAGTTTGGGATCCTGGAAAATATTCTGATATTCGTCACCCCGGGAGCCTGAGAATCTGTTTGAAGCTGCTCAGAAGCTTTACATGCCTAGTTTGGGACCCCGGAGGCTGTTGGCATTCCAAACATTGGTGGAGATTTCTGGATGAATTTAAGCATAAGCCACCATAACAGGAAGCTCATCCAATGTCCAACTTAAGGAATTTAACTAAAAGTGCTAGGTAGGAGACAACCCACCATGGTATGGTCGTTTCTTTTTTAGTTTTATTTCGTGTTGTTTGTTTTTATATTATATTATTTTTCATTGAACCTGAATATTATAAGCATTGCATACTGCATAATTGCATAATTGCATAATTGTATAAAAAAAAGAGAAGCGCGCGATGTGACCGCGTTGCTCACGCGTTCGCATCAATTGCGAAAACTACCCCCACGCGTCCGCGTCAATCACGCGAACGCGTGATCTGGAAATCGGCGTAAAAATCCAATGCCCAGAAATCTGGGCTAGAATCGTGCGGCTGGTGTGCGTTTAGCACAAACGGCCCATGCATTCGCATCCCTGACGCGAACGCGTCACTTGCAAAAAAACTCATCCCACGCGAAAGCGTGAGCAACGCGTCCGCGTCGTGTGGATAGCATGGCACTGGTGCATGAAATTGTGATGTCCAGGCTCAAACAATCCCTGGAAACGTGAGCAACTTGGTACGCGTAATCGTGATTACACTTTAATTATGTAAAATTCATGGCTCTTTCTTTCCCTGGCAGTGGCGCCAAGAACATGGTGCCAATACCATGGTTCACAACTTCGATACAACTAACCAGCAAGTGCACTGGGTCGTCCAAGAAATACCTTACGTGAGTAAGGGTCGAATCCCACGGAGATTGTTGGTATGAAGCAAGCTATGGTCACCTTGCAAATCTCAGTTAGGCAGATATAAATTGATAATGGTGTTTTCGAATTTAATATAATAAAATAGGGATAGAAATACTTATGTAATTCGTTGGTGGGAATTTCAGATAAGCGAATGGAGATGCCTTCGTTCCTCTGAACCTCTGCTTTCCTGCTATCTTTATCCAATCAGTCTTACTCCTTTCCATGGCTGGCTTTATGCAAGGGCATCACCGTTGTCAGTGGCTACATCCCCTCCTCTCAGTGAATAATATGCTCACGCACCCTGTCACGGCACGGCTATTCATCTGTCGGTTCTCGATCATGCTGGAATATGATTCACCCTCCTTTTGCGTCTGTCACTAACGCCCAACAATCGCGAGTTTGAAGCTCGTCACAGTCATTCAATCATTGAATCCTACTCGGAATACCACAGACAAGGTTTAGACTTTCCGGATTCTCTTGAATGCCGTCATCATTCTAGCTTACGCCACGAAGATTCCGATTAAGAGATCTAAGAGATATTCATTCTAGCTTATTTCATGTTGAACGGAAGTGTTTGTCAGGCACGTGTTCATAGAGGAGAATGGTGATGAGCGTCACACATAATCATCACCTTCATCACATTCTTGGGTGCAAATGGATATCTTAGAAGCGAAATAAGATGAATTGAATAGAAAACAGTAGTACTTTGCATTAATCTTTGAGGAACAGCAGAGCTCCACACCTTAATCTATGGAGTGTAGAAACTCTACCGTTGAAAATACATAAGTGAAGGTCCAGGCATGGCCGAGATGGCCAGCCCCCTAAAATGTGATCACAGGATCAGAATACAATCCAGGATGCCAAATACAATAGTAAAAGGTCCTATTTATAATAAACTAGCTACTAGGATTTACATGAGTAAGTAATTGATGCATAAATCCACTTTCGGGGCCCACTTGGTGTGTGTTTGGGCTGAGCCTGAGTGTTGCACCTGCAGAGGCCATTTGTGGAGTTGAACGCCAGTATTTGTGCCAGTTTGGGCGTTCAACTCTGGTTTTGGATCCTTTTCTGGCGCTGGACGCCAGAATTGGGCAGAGAGCTGGCGTTGAACGCCAGTTTACATCGTCTATTCTTGGCCAAAGTATGGACTATTATATATTTCTGGAAAGCCCTGGATGTCTAATTTCCAACGCAATTGGAAGCGTGCCATTTTGAGTTCTGTAGCTCCAGAAACACCACTTTGAGTGCAGGGAGGTCAGAATCCAACAGCATCAGCAGTCCTTCTTCAACCTCTGAATCTGATTTCTGCTCAAGTCCCTCAATTTCAGCCAGAAAATACCTGAAATCACAGAAAAACACACAAACTCATAGTAAAGTCCAGAAATGTGAATTTAACATAAAAACTAATGAAAACATCCCTAAAAGTAACTAGATCCTACTAAAAACATACTAAAAACAATGCCAAAAAGCTTATAAATTATCCGCTCATCACAACACCAAACTTAAATTGTTGCTTGTCCCCAAGCAACTGAAAATCAAATAAGATAAAAAGAAGAGAATAAACTATAAACTCCAAACTATCAATGAAACAGAGCTTCAATCATATGAGCGGGACTTAGAGCTTTTTGCCTCTTGAATAGTTTTGGCATCTCACTTTATCCATTAGGGTTCAGAATGATTGGCATCTATAGGAACTTCAGATTTTGAATAGTGTTATTAACTCTCCTAGTTCAGTATGATGATTCTTGAACACAGCTTCTTTATGAGTCTTGGCCGTGGCCCTAAGCACTTTGTTTTCCAGTATTACAACCGGATACATAAATGCCACAGACACATAATTGGGTGAACCTTTTCAGATTGTGACTCAGCTTTGCTAAAGTCCCCAATTAGAGGTGTCCAGGGTTCTTAAGCACACTCCTTTTTTTGCTTTGGACCTTGACTTTAACCGCTCAGTCTCAAGTTTTCACTTGACACCTACACGCCACAAGCACATGGTTAGGGACAGCTTGGTTTAGCCGCTTAGACCAGGATTTTATTCTTTTAGGCCCTCCTATCCACTGATGCTCAAAGCCTTGGGATCCTTTTTATTTACCCTTGCCTTTTGGTTTTAAGGGTTATTGGCTTTTTCTGCTTGCTTTTTCTTTTTCTTTCTACTTTTTTTTTTCTATATTTTTTTTTGCCTTTTTTTTTTATTTTTTCTGCAAGCCTTGTTCTTTGCTGCTTTTTCTTGCTTCAAGAATCATTTTTATGATTTTTCAGATTATCAAATAACATGTCTCCTAGTCATCATTCTTTCAAGAGCCAACATATTTAACATTCTTAAACAACAACTTCAAAAGACATATGCACTGTTCAAGCATACATTCAGAAAACAAGAAGCATTGTCACCACATCAATATAATTAAGCTAAGTTCAAGGATAAATTCGAAACTCATGTACTTCTTGTTCTTTTGAATTAAAACATTTTTCATTTAAGAGAGGTGATGGATTCATAGGACATTCATAACTTTAGGACAGAGTTACTAACTACTAATGATCATGTAATGAAGACACAAACATAGATAAGCACATAACATAGAAAACGAAAAACAGAAGAAATAAGAACAAGGAATGAATCCACCTTAGTGATGGTGGCGTTTCCTTCTTGAGGAACCAATGATGTCCTTGAGCTCTTCTATGTCTCTTCCTTGTCTTTGTTGCTCCTCCTTCATTGCTTTTAGATCTTCTCTGATTTCATGAAGGATGATGGAGTGCTCTTGATGTTCCACCCTTAGTTGCTTCCAATAATTGTGTGGAAGAAAATGTATCCCCTGAGGTATCTCAGGGATCTCTTGATTTGCAGTCAAATGTTCTACCACTGAGCTATAGACCCTTGATGGAAGCTTTTGTCTTCCCTTTCCTCTTTCTAGAGGTTTCTCTGGCCTTAGGTGCCATCAATGGTTATGGAAAAAACAAAAAAGCTATGCTTTTACCACACCAAACTTAGAATGTTGCTCGTCCTCGAGCAAAAGAAGAAAGAATAGATGAAGAAGAAGAAGAAATGGAGGAGATGGATGGGAGTGTGTATTCGGCCATATGGGTGGGATTGGGTGGGAGAGAGATGTTAAATTTTGAAGGTAGTGGGTGTATGGATGTGAGTGGTAAATGGAAAATAGAAGGGATGATCATGAATGGAAAGAGAGATGATGAGGTAGGTGGAGATCCTGTGGGGTCCACAGATTCTGAGATGATCCTGTGGGGTCCACAGATCCTGAGGTGTCAAGGATTTACATCCCTGCACCCATTAGGCATGTAAAATGCCCTTGCACACAACTCTGGGTGTTCAGCGCCAGGTTGGTGGCCATTTTGGGCGTTCAACGCCCATTTGTGTGCCATTTCTGGCGTTGAACGCCAGAACCATGCCTGTTCTGGCGTTCAGCGCCCAGAAGCAGCCCATTTTGGGCGTTCAGCGCCAGAACCATGCTCTGTTCTGGCGCTGAACGCCAGACAGATGCTCCTCCAGGGTGTGATTTTTCTTCTGCTGTTTTTGATTCCGTTTTCAATTTTTATATTTATTTTGTGACTCCACATGATCATGAACCTATAAAGACATATAATCAAGAAAAATATAGTTAGATAAATAAAAATTGGGTTGCCTCCCAACAAGCGCTTCTTTAATGTCAATAGCTTGACAGTGGGCTCTCATGGAGCCTCACAGATGTGCAGAGCTTTGTTGAGACTCTCCAACACCAAACTTAGAGTTTGGATATGGGAGTTCAACACCAAACTTAGAGTTTGGTTGTGGCCTCCCAACACCAAACTTAGAGTTTGACTGTGGGGGCTCTGGCTGACTCTGCTTTGAGAGAAGCTTTTTCTGCTTCCTATCCATGGTTGCAGAGGGAGATCCTTGAGTTTTAAACACAAGGGAGTCCTCATTCCATTGAAAGACTATTTCACCTCTGTCAACATCAATCACAGCTCTTGCTGTGGCCAGGAAAGGTCTTCCTAGGATGATGGACTCATCCTCTTCCTTTCCAGTATCCAGGACTATGAAATCAGCAGGGATGTAAAGGCCTTCAACCTTTACTAACACGTCCTCTACTTGTCCGTATGCCTGTTTTCTTGAATTGTCTGCCATCTCTAATGAGATTTTAGCAGCTTGCACCCCATAGATTCCCAGTTTCTCTATTACAGAGAGGGGCATGAGGTTTATTCCTGAACCAAGGTCACACAGGGCCTTAAAGGTCATGGTGCCTATGGTACAAGGTATTATGAACTTTCCAGGATCCTGTCTCTTCTGAGACAATGTCAGTTGATCCAGATCACTTAGTTCATTGATGAACAAGGGAGGTTCAACTTCCCAGGTATCAATGCCAAATAATTTGGCATTCAGCTTCATGATTGCACCAAGAAACTTGGCAGTTTACTCTTCAGTAACATCCTCATTCTCTTCAGAAGAGGAATACTCATCAGAGCTCATGAAGGGCATAAGGAGGTTCAATGGAATCTCTGTGGTCTCTAGATGAGCCTCAGAGTCCTTTGGTTCCTCAGAGGGAAGCTCCTTTTTTATCACTGGACGTCCCAGGAGGTCTTCCTCCTTGGGATTCACGTCCTCCTCTCCCTCTTTGGGTTCGGCCAAGGTGCTTATGTCAATGGCCTTGCACTCTCCTTTTGGATTCTCTTCTGTATTGCTTGGGAGAGTACTTGGAGGGATTTCAGTGATCCTTTTACTCAGCTGGCTCACTTGTGCTTCCAAATTTCTAATGGAAGACCTTGTTTCATTCATGAAACTCACAGTGGCCTTAGATAGATCAGAGACTAGATTTGCTAAATTAGAAGCATTTTGTTCAGAGTTCTCTGTCTGCTGCTGAGTGGATGATGGAAAAGGTTTACTATTGTTAAACCTGTTTCTTCCACCATTATTAAAGCATTGTTGAGGCTTTTAATCCTTCCATGAGAAATTTGGATGATTTCTCCATGATGAGTTATAGGTGTTTCCATAAGGTTCACCTAAATAATTTACCTCTGCTATTGCAGGGTTTTCTGGATCATAAGCTTCTTCTTCAGAAGATGCCTCTTGAGTACTGTTGGATGCAGCTTGCATTCCATGCAGACTCTGAGAGATCATATTGACTTGCTGAGTCAATATTTTATTCTGAGCCAATATGGCATTCAGAGTATCAACTTCAAGAACTCCCTTCTTCATAGGCGTCCCATTGCTCACAGGATTCCTTTCAGAAGTGTACATGAACTGGTTATTAGCAACCATGTCAATGAGTTCTTGAGCATCTGCAGGCATTTTCTTTAGGTGAATGGATCCACCTGCAGAAGTGTCCAATGACATCTTTGATAGCTCAGATAAACCATCATAGAATATATCCAGGATGGTCCATTCTGAAAGCATGTCAGAAGGACACTTTTTGGTCAACTGTTTGTATCTTTCCCAAGCTTCATAGAGGGATTCACCTTCTTTCTGTCTGAAGGTTTGAACATCAGCTCTAAGCTTGCTCAGCTTTTGAGGAGGAAAGTACTTGGCTAAGAAAGCCGTGACCAGCTTATCCCAAGAGTTCAGGCTGTCTTTGGGTTGAGAATCCAACCATAATCTAGCTCTGTCTCTTACAGCAAAGGGGAAAAGCATGAGCCTGTAGACTTCAGGAGCTACTTCATTAGTCTTAACAGTATCACATATCTGCAAGAATTCTGTTAAGAACTGAAAGGGATCTTCAGATGGAAGTCCATGAAACTTGCAGTTCTGCTGCATCAGAGAAACTAGTTGAGGTTTCAGCTCAAAGTTGTTTGCTCCAATGGCAGGAATGGAGATGCTTCTTCCATGTAAATTGGAATTAGGTGCAGTAAAGTCACCAAGCATCTTCCTTACATTATTATTATTTTCGGCTGCCATCTCCTCTTCCTTTTCGAAAATTTCTGAAAGGTTATCTCTGGATTGTTGTATTTTAGCTTATCTTAATTTTCTCTTCAGAGTCCTTTCAGGTTCTGGATCTGCTTCAACAAGAATGTTCTTGTCCTTGCTCCTGCTCATATGACAAAGAAGAGGGCACAGAAAAAATAATAATAATAATATGGATCCTTTATACCACAGTATAGGGATCCCTTTGTGAGTGGAAGAAAAGAGGGAGACAAAGAGTGTGATGTAAAGAAAGAAACACAACTGTGAGGATGGCAGAGATGTGAGATGAGATGTTAGTAGATGAATAAATAAATAGAATAGGATGGGAGAGGGAGATTTTTCGAAAATAATTTTTGAAAAAGAGTTAGTGATTTTCGAAAATAGTTTTTGAAAAAGGTTAGTAATTTTTTTGAAAATATTTTTTTTTAAAATCAAAAATAAAAATAAGAATAATTAGTTAATTAAAAAGAAATTTTTGAAAAAGAGGGAAGCTATTTTCGAAAATTAGAGAGAGAGAGTTAGTTAGGTAGTTTTGAAAAAGTTAAGAAACAAACAAAAAGTTAGTTAGAAACAAATTTTGAAAAGATAAGAAGTTAGGAGGTTAGAAAAGATATTTTGAAATTAGATTTTTAAAAAAGATAAGATGAGAAGATATTTTTGAAAAGATATGATAGAAATCAGTTTTTGAAAAAGATTTGATTTTTAAAATCACAATTAATGACTTGATTCACAAGAAATCACAAGATATGATTCTATAACTTAAAGTTTGAATCTTTCTTAACAAGCAAGTAACAAACTTGAAATTTTTGAATCAAAACATTAATTGTTATTGTTATTTTCGAAAATTTGGTATAAAAATAAGAAAACGATTTTTGAAAAATATTTTTTGAATTTTCGAAAATAACTAAGAATTTTGAAAAAGATTTGATTTTTGAAAAAGATAAGATTTTCAAATTGAAAATTTGATTTGACTCATGAGAAACAACTAGATTTTTAAAAATTTTGAAAAAGTAAATTCAAATTTTCGAATTTAATGAGAAGAAAAAGGGAAAGATATTTTTTTGATTTTTGAAATTTTTATGATGAAAGAGAAAAACACTAAAAATGATGCAATGCATGAAATTTTTAGATCAAAACAATGAATGTATGCAAGAATGCTATGAATGTCAAGATGAACACCAAGAACACTATGAAGGTCATGATGAACATCAAGAACACATTTTTGAAAAATTTTTAATGCAAAGAAAACATGCAAGACACCAAACTTAGAATTCTTTAATGCTTAGACACTAAGAATTCAAGAATGCATATGAAAAACACCATACAACACAAAACAAAAAATCATCAAGATCAAACAAGAAGACTTACCAAGAACAACTTGAAGATCATGAAGAACACTATGAATGCATGAAACTTTCGAAAAATGCAAGATGCACATGCAATTGACACCAAACTTATAACATGACTCAAGACTCAAACAAGAAACACAAAAATATTTTTGATTTTTATGGTTTTCTAATTTTTTTTTGGATTTTTATTTTATATTTTTCGAAAAATTATTTTAAAAAAGAAAATAAGGATTCCAAAATTTTTAATATGAATTCCAGGAATCTTATGCTCTAAAGCTCCAATCAAAGGGTCAGGCATGGCTTAATAGCCAGCCAAGCTTTAGTATGTAACTCAGACATGACACGCCTGACATACTCATTCCCAAAGGAATTAGACATGGCTTTACAGCCAGCCAGGCTTCAACATGCTCCATGAAACACTAGAATTCATTCTTAAAAATTTTGAAGCCATAGAATAATTTATTTTTGAAAACATTTTTATAATTTTTTTTTTGAAAACAAAGGAGAAAATTTTGAAAAATTTTTGAAAATTTTTTTTGAAAAAATAAAAAGAAAATTACCTAATCTGAGCAACAAGATGAACCGTCAGTTGTCCAAACTCGAACAATCCCCGGCAACGGCGCCAAAAACTTGGTGCATGAAATTGTGATGTCCAGGCTCAAACAATCCCTGACAACGTGAGCAACTTGGTACGCGTAATCGTGATTACACTTTAATTATGTAAAATTCATGGCTCTTTCTTTCCCTGGCAGTGGCGCCAAGAACATGGTGCCAATACCATGGTTCACAACTTCGATACAACTAACCAGCAAGTGCACTGGGTCGTCCAAGTAATACCTTACGTGAGTAAGGGTCGAATCTGATGACAAGTCATCTTAGCCCATTTTAGCTAGTCTTTTTCTTTTGTTTTCATTAGAATTATGCACTTTCTTAAGCTACAAGCAAGCTAATTGAGTAGATTTTCATGTTTCCCTTGATTGAACCAACCATATGTGAATTCATGCCATTTCATGAGGTTTTGAACTATATTTGTTGCATATTGTGGAAGATTGAATACCTCATGATTTTGAGCAAAACTTTGATTAGTTTGGTTGATCAATGATAGGTGAAGAAGGCTTGGAGAAAGGTTGAAGCAAAGAGGAATGGCTAGGAGTGAAGAGAGGACAATGGAATAAGTGAAAATTGAACCGGGTTGCATGAAGTTAGCCCCAACGTTAGCCCCCTAACTTGGAGGCTAACGTTGGGAATATGAATCACTCTTTGGAAGTAGCCAACGTTAGCTCCAACGTTAGCCCCCTAACTTGGAGGCTAACGTTGGAACTTGAGAGTTTCTCCCTGGGCTACCAACGTTTGCGCCAACGTTAGCCCCCTAACTTGGAGGCTAACGTTGGCACTTAAATCACAATGGGGGAGTAGGCAACGTTTGCGCCAACGTTAGCCCCCTAACGTGGAGGCTAACGTTTGCACCAATCACACCAAGCAAGGCCAACGTTAGGGTCAAAGTTAGACCCCTAACGTTGGCGCCAACGTCTAAACCAGAAGAATGTGGTTTGCTGATATGAAAAGTTAGGGTCAAAGTTAGACCCCTAACTTTGACCCTAACGTTGAAGACCAACGTTGGCTAACTCCATTTCCGGTTCAATTGGTTCACTTCGGTTCTTCTTCAATCTTCAAGAGCAATCAACCAAGGCCTCTTTCAACCCAATTCCACCAAGAACAAAGGCCCAACTCAAGGCTTGAAGATCATTTTGGAAAGTGTATAAATAGGATAGAATTCAATTTGTTTAGAGAGCTTTTCCGGGAGAGTTTTCTTTTAGAGCTTTCCTTTTAGAATTTTCATAAGAGTTTTTGGGAAGCTTTTGTCACTGAGTGAACTTTAATTTCTTGTTTTCATTTGCTTTCAATTTCATTTTACTTTTGTCTTGGATCTTGGATTGGAGAATTGAAGAAATTCTGTTTCAATCTCAATCTTGGATCTCTCTGTTTATTTACTGCTTAATTGAAATTCCGTTTCTGTTACTTACTTCATCTATTCTCTTTGCAATTTACAATTTCCTTGCTATTGTTCTTGTTGGATCTAGGAAGGCATTGAGATCTAGACTTGGTTTTCTAGTCTCTGGGTCCTGAGATCTAAATTCTCATTTCAATTCTCTGTTTAATGCTTTCATTGTTCATTTACTTTGCTGTTATAAGATCCGGTTCAATCCCAACTCCCTTTTCCTCTTCTGTTTGATGCAATTTAGTTTTCCCTTGTTTAAATTCTGCAAATCCTCATCCCAATCCCCTTTACTTTTCAAGCAATTTACATTTCTTGCACTTTAAGATTCTGCGATTTACATTTCTTGCACTTTAAGTTTCTGTCATTTAATTTCTTGTCCTTTAAGTTTCAGCAATTTACTTTCCCGCTCTCTTTAATTTCATGCAATTTACATTCTGCAAATCACAAATCACCCAACCAACACTTGATTCGCTTGACTAAATCAACCACTAAACTAAAGTTGCTCAATCCTTCAATCCCTGTGGGATCGACCTCACTTCCGTGAGTTTTTATTACTTGATACGACCCGGTACACTTGCCGGTTAGTTTTGGGTGTTTTGGTAGAAATTCGTTTCTCATCAAAATATCTCATCAAGTTTTTGGCGCCGTTGCCGGGGATTGAATAGATTGACAATGATTAAGTGAGGTGGTGATCTAGATCAAGCATTTTTTTTCTTTTCTGTTTCTTTAATTTTTGACTTGCACACTAACTGTTTGAGACTTTGTCTCTACTAACCCCCACTGCACTCAAGCTACAGAATGCTCTGTGCATCTTTGCTGTTTTGGTTGTATGACATGAACTAAGAGAGAGTTCTCCATCTCTGGAATTTCTGAAGAAGGGCACCAAGAAATGGAGGAGACAGTAAGGAAGTCCATAGTGAGAGGAGAAAAGCTGAGGCACTATGATTTTCAGCCTCCATGATCAAAGAATGAAGGATGTCAAGCTAGTGACAATAAAGAAGCGCTTTGTTGGGAGGCAACCCAACCTGAGGTAGTTTTCTTTTCATAGCTATTTTAATAAAAAGGTTAATTAGTTTTATCTATATTGCAAGAAGCTAAGTTTGGTGTTGCACACCAAAACAATCTAAGGGAGAATGAAAGATTCTAAGTTTGGTGTTTCACCAAAATCCCATCATAAAACACATTCTCAATTTCTGCATAATGCTGGCTTCAAGCATGTTGTATAAACTAGTTAACTATTCTGCTGTTTCCTAGTTTTCAGTTTTGTCATTTTTGAAAAAGAAAAAGAGTTTTACACATGGTTAATCTAATGCATTGGCAAGGTACTAAGTTTGGTGTGCCCACACCAAAGTAAGTACAAAAGCCACAAATAAATCATGCAAGCTAACCATTTTTCAAGTGCTTGGGGAACAAGCAACTTTCAATATCATTGCAGAGGTCCATACAAACTGTTGGAAGGATTAAGCATCATCAACCAAAGAAACAAAAGATGAACATGAAGGCCAGCAATGATGATGATGAGAAGAAGGAAAGAAAGTAAACTTCAACAGGTTGTATTGTTAAGTCATTGTTTTGCATTAAATATTGCTGTGATTGAGAGTTGGATTGTATCCTGATCTACCCTGCCTGTCTGCATAGTATAGTTTCTTTTCTATTTACCCCTGCCTGCATACATAGTATAATTTCTTTCTTTATAATTCAATAAGCAAGATGTTTGATCATTCACAACATTCTTATCTTCAAAACTTGTTTGCACTCAATTTCCAAGAAATGCATCACATGAAAGTTCTTTGAAAAGAAGGATTGAGGAATTAAACAATTTTGAGGCAAGCAAAAGATTAGGAGAAGTGGTGGTTCTGGTTATACGATTTTGTACTGAGGTTGCATGCTTGTGAAAACTTGCATGGGAGCTCATAGGCGGGACATGAAGTTCAAAGAAGTATTGTGGAGATTCTCAAAAATCTATTGATCCAAGAAGCAGCAAACAAAACAAAAGAAAGAAAAGAAAATACAAAAACAAAAAGAACATGGTCCAAGGCTCTGAGCATCAATTACTAGGCAGAAAAGAAAGAAGAAACAATGACTCAAAGAGTTGTTAGCCTAGTAAAATGCTTGTGGTTGAAGTGTGTCAAGGAAAGAGGCTTGAGCAAGTAAATCCTTAGGGGTGCTTTAACACCTAATACCTTAAAACCAACTGGTTTAGGAGTATTGATTGAAAGCTTATCTAAAGAGCCGCTTTGAGACATGATACTTAGAGTCGAGACCAAGGCACAGAAACTATAAGCTGCTTCAAGGTGATTACACATAAAGAGATCTCCATGGTACCATTTGGATGAAAATCCTAAGACCTACGACTCCCAATATGTAAGGACTAGTGAGCACTGAAACCCTTGCATAAGCATATGATTTAGAATTTATCCCACTGATACTTGATCACTTCACTCACTGCACTTTACAAGTGTTCCTCAATCCATCTTAATTGAAAGAACCTTGGAGCATAAATCTATTTCTTGCTTGGGGACAAGCAAGCTTTAAGTTTGGTGTTGTGATGACAAGTCATCTTAGCCCATTTTAGCTAGTCTTTTTCTTTTGTTTTCATTAGAATTATGCACTTTCTTAAGCTACAAGCAAGCTAATTGAGTAGATTTTCATGTTTCCCTTGATTGAACCAACCATATGTGAATTCATGCCATTTCATGAGGTTTTGAACTATATTTGTTGCATATTGTGGAAGATTGAATACCTCATGATTTTGAGCAAAACTTTGATTAGTTTGGTTGATCAATGATAGGTGAAGAAGGCTTGGAGAAAGGTTGAAGCAAAGAGGAATGGCTAGGAGTGAAGAGAGGACAATGGAATAAGTGAAAATTGAACCGGGTTGCATGAAGTTAGCCCCAACGTTAGCCCCCTAACTTGGAGGCTAACGTTGGGCATATGAATCACTCTTTGGAAGTAGCCAACGTTAGCTCCAACGTTAGCCCCCTAACTTGGAGGCTAACGTTGGAACTTGAGAGTTTCTCCCTGGGCTACCAACGTTTGCGCCAACGTTAGCCCCCTAACTTGGAGGCTAACGTTGGCACTTAAATCACAATGGGGGAGTAGGCAACGTTTGCGCCAACGTTAGCCCCCTAACGTGGAGGCTAACGTTGGCACCAATCACACCAAGCAAGGCCAACGTTAGGGTCAAAGTTAGACCCCTAATGTTGGCGCCAACGTCTAAACCAGAAGAATGTGGTTTGCTGATATGAAAAGTTAGGGTCAAAGTTAGACCCCTAACTTTGACCCTAACGTTGAAGACCAACGTTGGCTAACTCCATTTCCGGTTCAATTGGTTCACTTCGGTTCTTCTTCAATCTTCAAGAGCAATCAACCAAGGCCTCTTTCAACCCAATTCCACCAAGAACAAAGGCCCAACTCAAGGCTTGAAGATCATTTTGGAAAGTGTATAAATAGGATAGAATTCAATTTGTTTAGAGAGCTTTTCCGGGAGAGTTTTCTTTTAGAGCTTTCCTTTTAGAATTTTCATAAGAGTTTTTGGGAAGCTTTTGTCACTGAGTGAACTTTAATTTCTTGTTTTCATTTGCTTTCAATTTCATTTTACTTTTGTCTTGGATCTTGGATTGGAGAATTGAAGAAATTCTGTTTCAATCTCAATCTTGGATCTCTCTGTTTATTTACTGCTTAATTGAAATTCCGTTTCTGTTACTTACTTCATCTATTCTCTTTGCAATTTACAATTTCCTTGCTATTGTTCTTGTTGGATCTAGGAAGGCATTGAGATCTAGACTTGGTTTTCTAGTCTCTGGGTCCTGAGATCTAAATTCTCATTTCAATTCTCTGTTTAATGCTTTCATTGTTCATTTACTTTGCTGTTATAAGATCCGGTTCAATCCCAACTCCCTTTTCCTCTTCTGTTTGATGCAATTTAGTTTTCCCTTGTTTAAATTCTGCAAATCCTCATCCCAATCCCCTTTACTTTTCAAGCAATTTACATTTCTTGCACTTTAAGATTCTGCGATTTACATTTCTTGCACTTTAAGTTTCTGTCATTTAATTTCTTGTCCTTTAAGTTTCAGCAATTTACTTTCCCGCTCTCTTTAATTTCATGCAATTTACATTCTGCAAATCACAAATCACCCAACCAACACTTGATTCGCTTGACTAAATCAACCACTAAACTAAAGTTGCTCAATCCTTCAATCCCTGTGGGATCGACCTCACTTCCGTGAGTTTTTATTACTTGATACGACCCGGTACACTTGCCGGTTAGTTTTGGGTGTTTTGGTAGAAATTCGTTTCTCATCAAAATATCTCATCAGAATCCCACGGAGATTGTTGGTATGAAGCAAGCTATGGTCACCTTGCAAATCTCAGTTAGGCAGATATAAATTGATAATGGTGTTTTCGAATTTAATATAATAAAATAGGGATAGAAATACTTATGTAATTCGTTGGTGAGAATTTCAGATAAGCGAATGGAGATGCCTTCGCTCCTCTGAACCTCTGCTTTCCTGCTATCTTTATCCAATCAGTCTTACTCCTTTCCATGGCTGGCTTTATGCAAGGGCATCACCGTTGTCAGTGGCTACATCCCCTCCTCTCAGTGAATAATATGCTCACGCACCCTGTCACGGCACGGCTATTCATCTGTCGGTTCTCGATCATGCTGGAATAGGATTCACCCTCCTTTTGCGTCTGTCACTAACGCCCAACAATCGCGAGTTTGAAGCTCGTCACAGTCATTCAATCATTGAATCCTACTCGGAATACCACAGACAAGGTTTAGACTTTCCGGATTCTCTTGAATGCCACCATCATTCTAGCTTACGCCACGAAGATTCTGATTAAGAGATCTAAGAGATATTCATTCTAGCTTATTTCATGTAGAACGGAAGTGTTTGTCAGGCACGTGTTCATAGAGGAGAATGGTGATGAGCGTCACACATAATCATCACCTTCATCACGTTCTTGGGTGCGAATGGATATCTTAGAAGCGAAATAAGATGAATTGAATAGAAAACAGTAGTACTTTGCATTAATCTTTGAGGAACAGCAGAGCTCCACACCTTAATCTATGGAGTGTAGAAACTCTACCGTTGAAAATACATAAGTGAAGGTCCAGGCATGGCCGAGATGGCCAGCCCCCTAAAACGTGATCACAGGATCAGAATACAATCCAGGATGCCAAATACAATGGTAAAAGGTCCTATTTATAATAAACTAGCTACTAGGGTTTACATGAGTAAGTAATTGATGCATAAATCCACTTCCGGGACCCACTTGGTGTGTGTTTGGGCTGAGCCTGAGTGTTGCACGTGCAGAGGCCATTTGTGGAGTTGAACGCCAGTATTTGTGCCAGTTTGGGCGTTCAACTCTGGTTTTGGATCCTTTTCTTGCGCTGGACGCCAGAATTGGGCAGAGAGCTGGCGTTGAACGCCATTTTACGTCATCTATTCTTGGCCAAAGTATGGACTATTATATATTGCTGGAAAGCCCTGGATGTCTACTTTCCAACGCAATTGGAAGCGCGCAATTTTGAGTTCTTTAGCTCCAGAAAATTCACTTTGAGTGCAGGGAGGTCAGAATCCAACAACATCAGCAGTCCTTCTTCAACCTCTGAATCTGATTTCTGCTCAAGTCCCTCAATTTCAGCCAGAAAATACCTGAAATCACAGAAAAACACCAAACTCATAGTAAAGTCCAGAAATGTGAATTTAACATAAAAACTAATGAAAACATCCCTAAAAGTAACTAGATCCTACTAAAAACATACTAAAAACAATGCCAAAAAGCTTATAAATTATCCGCTCATCAGGCCCCCTAAATGGGACAGAGAGTTGCGCTGAAATAACGCTGGAATTGTGCGTTTAGCACAATTTTCAGCGATGCACGCGACTGCATCATTCATCTTTTACCCATCCCATGCGATCGCGTCAACCACGCGACCGCGTCAACCCCATTTCACCCCAATCACGCGATCGCGTGCCCTACGTGTTCGCGTGGATTTGAATTGACTAACCCCAGTCACGCGAAACCCTACCCCATCGCGCCCCCATTTTCTTCCCCCCAACCCCCTCTGCTCCCTCTCTGGTCCCCACTCTAACACCACCACCCCAACCACCTCCGACCGCTGTACCACCCCCAACCACCCGAACCCACCGCGACGCCCACCCGCTCCTTCTTCCTTCCCTCCCCTTCTTCTCTCTCTCCTCTCTTCTTCCCTCCACCACCGCTGCCCCCACCGCGGCCAAGCCACCACCACCGCGCCATCACCGCCGTGCCTCCCACCACCACCACCCTTACCCCCATTCTTCTTAAACCACCTCCCTCCACCGTTAACCCTACCCGAAACCCCCCTGCCACCGCGAACAGCCGCCCACTACCGCACCACCCTGTCCCACCGCCGTGCCGCCGTGCCCTCTCCCCGCACCACCACTCCGCCACCGCCATCTCTCTGATCCCTACCTTAGTTCATACGCCTACCAGGTTCCGCCGAACGCCATTTTTTCTTTCATTCGTAGTTAGTTGCATATTTTTTCTAATTATGTTCAAATTAGGCTAGTTAGAGATGCACATTTGTAGTGGATTCTAGGTGGTTAGATAGCTAGGATGTGGTTAGTGGATTTAGGCCTGTTAATTGCGCTGTTCTTGCTACTTGTTTTATAATTTTTACAATTCTAATGTTGCTGTGATGTTAATACTGTTCATATGACGTTCTTCACTGTTTCATGCTGCTGTTCCATTGCTCTTCCATGTTCACATTACTTATGTGTATTTGCAGCCTTATTTTACCTTATATGAACTATTCTGCTTGCTGTTTATTACCCGGGAACATCCAATTTTAGCCGGAATGCTGCCCAATTTTCTGCAAATTGTTTTCTTCTCATTCATGCATTGGTTTTGGCAACTTTGAATTTTCCATTACTTAGCTTTTACCAAACCAATCCTTGAATGCCCGGGCCAGCATTCTTATTCTTTTCGATTTCCTGGTTAATAAATTGCACTTTTGATGATTCGATTTCAATTTTTGCTATTTCCATATCTATATGAATCATCATCAACCTGATTTTCTTGCTTGAATATGAGTTGACTGTTGCTTATAATTGTGAAATTCTTGTTACTGAGAAACCGATCATCATGCCACTTACTCTGACTTTCTTTTTACTCACTCACTGATTTGCACTTTCTAACCTCTTTCTCAATACTAACCGATCTAAATTTCAAACTTCTCTTTTTGGTTTTTAACTATTTACTTTAACCTTCTAACTCAAAGCATGATTATAGTTTTTCCTAATTAACATGAATTCTACTTATATTACATTTTGGATTATGATTTTTTCTTCTTAGATTTCTAACTCAAATACAATCCATAATACACATTTACTTAACTCATTTCATAATTCTACTACTCTTTTGCCACTATGTGCTTATATTGCCATTATTCTATTTGCCTACTTATTTTCCTGCTCTGTTCTTCATTTATATCCTGGAATTTCTGCTTTTCAGGATGTCTGACCCTCAAAGAAAAGGAAAAGGCAAGGCAACCACTGGTAAAAGGAAAAGAGGTGAATCATCTATGTCTATCCTGGATATTATGCATGATGACTCCTGGCGGGAAAAGCACTTTACCCCGTAGGAGAAGGCTGACCAGCTCCTCACTGCCAATGATCCGGTCAAATTTGCAAACAGATACTGTGAGCTGAAGTATCCAGTGTCTGCCACCTCCAGAAACCTATACCTGGAGAGAACTCTAAAAATTCCAGAAGAACTACAGCAGTACACCTCCGATCAGATAAAACAGAGAGGCTGGTTCTTTTTGGAGAGAAACCTGATAGTGGTCAATGCTTCCTGGGTTAGAGAGTTTTACTGCAACTATTTCAAGACTTCCCTGGATGTAGTGCACCTCAGAGGGAAACAAATACTGGTCACTGAGGAAGTTATTGAGGACATCCTCCGCCTTCAGCCTAAGTCAGATCAGCCTGACGGTTACCAAAAGGCTGAAGAGGATATGAGGTTTATACGCTTTGACTGGGATGTTGTCAAGTAGTAGATAGCCCTTGATCCTACTGTCACATGGGTCATGGGAAAGAACATAACAATGCCTAAGGGAATCAAGCTGATGTATCTGAATGATGAGGCTCGGCTCTGGCACCAGATCCTGAGCAACTTCGTTATGCTGAGAACTCATGAGATAGAGCTGCCTGCTACTATGATCACCCTTTTCTGGTGTGTACTGGAGGGTAAGGACCTATATCTGCCACGATTCATCCGGCACTATATGGCCAGGGTCCATGTCAGAGGTACTCTCCCCTTCCCTTATCTGGTCACTGATGACATGTCACCATGTCATGTTTTTCTATGTTTTTTCATACAAGAAATTTATAATTAGTGCTTAATTATTGCATTCTTTTGTGCTTAAATGGTATATTTCCTTGATCTTTCAATTTTATAAATTTTGTAGGAAATAAGAAGAAAAAGAAGCAAAAGAGCACAAAATAAGCTAAAAAGAAGAAGAGAGGAATTTTGGGCACATTTTGGAGTTGAGGTGATGAAGCAATTGGCAACTTGGAAACCAAGTTGGCAACGCCAATGTGTGTGCCTGGAGCAAGGAAGAACAAGCAAGTTGGCAACTTGGAAACTAAGTTGGCAACGTGCAAGTGTGTGTTCAGGAAGGATGCGCGTTGTTGTTGGCGTGTTTTGCCAACAACTTGGGCAACAACGCCAGGAAGCTACCAGAGAAGAAGGATGGGCGTTGTTGCTGGCATGTTTTGCCAACAACTTGGGCAACAACGCCAGGCAGCCTGACCTTGCTCTCTTCAAAGGAGCATATCTTGAGCTAGAAAACTCCAAATGAGGTGATTTCAGTGGCATTGGAAAGTAGACATCAAGAGCTTTCCAACCATATATCAGAGTATAAGATTTGAGTTCATTTGAAGACTCAAAATCTTGCTTTATTTAGAGCCTCAGAGACTAAGGGCGTTGTTGCTGGCGTGTTTTGCCAACAACTTGGGCAACAACGCCAGGCAGCCTGACCATGTCTTCTTCAATGGAACATAACTTGAGCTACAGAAATTCAATTGAGATGCTTCCAGTTGCGTTGGAAAGTAGACATCAAGAGCTTTCCAACCATATATCATAGTCTATAGTGGAGCACGAAATTGAAGCTCAAACCAGAGGCAACTTTGGGCATCAAAACTGAGTTCAAAAAGGCAGAAAGGGCCAAGTGTTTGGCAACAACTTGGGCTGGCAACGCCCAAGCACCAAGTTCCCAGCACAGAAAATTCTTGGGCATGTTGCCAACGTGCATAAAGCTGGCGTGTTTGCCAGTAACGCCAAACCATTGGGCCAGAAGCGAGAAGCGAGAAGAATGAGCTCTGTTTCCTCTGTTTAGCAACACGTCCTCCATTGAGCTAATATTCAACAAGGATAAAGCCCACATTGCTAACCCAATTGAAGATCTCCAAATGAGTCTTAGGACTAGTATAAATAGAGAAGGAGTTTGTACTTTAGGAGGATTATTTTTACTTTTACTTTTTAGACACTTTTACTATTACACTAGCATTTTTATTTTTTTACTGCATCTCACCCGTCTTCTATTTTGTTTTTCTTGCAACTTTGAATTTCAGTTTTAAAGGAATACTTCTTCTTCTTCTTCTTGATTCTTCTCTACACTTAGTTTAATTTTTAACTTTTACATTTATTGTTGAATTTAGAGCTATGATTCACTAAACCCCACCTTCATTAGGGGGAGGAGCTCTGTTTATTTGAATGGGTTGATAATTCTTCTTTTCCTTCTCAATTCAAGTGGTTCATCCAAGAAAAAACTCTTGTTCTTCAAAGATTCAACTACATTCGAGAGAAGGATTGAATCTACATGAATTATATGGTGAACTTGAGAAAGGAGCCATGTAACTCAGTTTAGAGTTCATCCTTTCATGATTTCTTTGATCAATACACTTTGGGTTGGTATGTGAGATGTAACCTCCCTTAGTTGAGATCCTGGAAATTGTGTGGCCTTGGATTAGAAATTGAACTTCACCTCTTCTCATGACCAATTAGATCACGAGAGTGGCAATTGATTATGTTAAAGAGAAATTGAATTGCCAAGAGATTGGGATTCAATTATTCACAATTCGCCATGGATCTATACCCATGATTGAGAAGGAATTGAGTAACATCAATTCATGACAATTTACATCTCTAATCCCTAATGATCTCTCCATCATTAATTCTCATCTCTTTTGTTCTTTAGTTCTTTGAATACCTGGTGCACGAAATTGTGATCATCAACAATGGCGCCAAAGACTTGGAGCTCTCAAACGTGAATCACACTTTGTCACAATTCCGCATAACTAACCAGCAAGTGCACTGGGTCGTCCAAGTAATAAACCTTACGTGAGTAAGGGTCGATCCCACGGAGATTGTCGGCTTGAAGCAAGCTATGGTCATCTTGTAAATCTCAGTCAGGCGGATTCAAATGGTTATGGAGTTTAAGGTGATGAAAATAAACATAAAATAAAGATAGAGATACTTATGTAATTCATTGGTGGATTTCAGATAAGCGTATGAAGATGCTTTGTTCCCCTTGAACCTCTGCTTTCCTGTTGCCTTCTTCCAATCATTCATACTCCTTTCCATGGCAAGCTTTATATTGGGCATCACCGTTGTCAATGGCTACATCCTGTCCTCTCAGTGAAAATGGTTCTGATGCTCTGTCACAACATCGGCTAATCAGCTGTCGGTTCTCGATCATGTCGGAATAGGATCCATTGATCCTTTTGCGTCTGTCACACACCCCACAATCGCGAGTTTGAAGCTCGTCACAGTCATCCCTTCCCAGATCCTACTTGGAATACCACAGACAAGGTTTAGACTTTCCGGATCTCAGGAATGGCCGCCAATAATTCTAGCCTATACCACGAAGGTTCCAATCTTAGATTAGAAACCCAAGAGATATGCATTCAAGCTTGTTTGCATGTAGAATGGAAGTGGTTGTCAGTCACGCGTTCATAGGTGAGAATGATGATGAGTGTCACGGATCATCACATTCATCAAGTTGAAGAACGAATGAATATCTTGGAGAAGAAATAGACTTGAGTTGAATAGAGAAACAATAGTACTTGTATTAATTCATGAAGAACAGCAGAGCTCCACACCTTAATCTATGGTGTATAGAAACTCCACCGTTGAAAATACACTAGAACAAGGTCTAGGCATGGCCGTGAGGCCAGCCTCCAAACGTGAAAAGGTCTATCAAAGTATGAGTAAAGGATGAAAAACAATAGCAAAGGGTCCTATTTATAGAAAACTAGTAGCCTAGGGTTACAGAAATAGGTAATTAATGCATAAATCTTCTTCCGGGCCCACTTGGTGTGTGCTTGGGCTGAGCATTGAAGCTTTCATGTGAAGAGACTTTTCTTGGAGTTAAACGCCAGCTTTTGTGCCAGTTTGGGCGTTTAACTCCAGCTTTTGTGCCAATTTTGGAGTTAAACGCCAGAATTCTTGAGCTGACTTGGAACGCCTGTTTGGGCCATCAAATCTCAGTCAAAGTATAGACTATTATATATTGCTGGAAAGCCCAGGATGTCTACTTTCCAACGCAATTGAGAGCGCGCCAATTGGGCATCTGTAGCTCCAGAAAATTCACTTTAAGTGCAGGGAGGTCAGAATCCAACAGCATCTGTAGTTCTTTTTCAGCCTCTGAATCAGATTTTTGCTCAGGTCCCTCAATTTCAGCCAGAAAATACCTGAAATTACAGAAAAATACACAAACTCATAGTAAAGTCCAGAAGAGTGATTTTTATTTAAAAACTAATAAAAATATAATAAAAACTAATTAAAATATACTAAAAACATACTAAAAACAATGCCAAAAAGCGTATAAATTATCCGCTCATCAATACCCACTACCCAATTCCCTTCTACATTCTTGCAATTTATCATTCTTGCCATTTACATCCTGTTTCTCTATTTCTTGCAATTTACTCTTCTGCTCTTTAAAATTCTGCAATCTTTACTTTCTTGCGATTTATCTTTAATGTCATTTAAGTTTCTTGAAATTTAAGTTTCCGTCATTTACTTTTAGTCATTTAATTTGCTTCCATTACTTTAGTTCTTTAAATTCCTTGCCATTTAAATTTTTGCAATTATGTTCAAAAATCACAAATCTCATGAAATCAAAACCATGTTTGCTTGACTAAATATACCACTTAACTAAAGTTTCTTAATCCACCAATCTCCGAGGATTGACCTCACTCTTAGTGAGTTTTATTACTTGATACGACCCGATATACTTGCTGGTTGCGCGTTAATATTTAAATTTTCACGTATCAAGTCTTTTTGAACACCTTCAGCTATGTTCAAAATGTTCTTGGCTATGGTTTCTCCCACATCTATCTTGCGTTTGTGTGAGGAGGCTGGAGTACCACTTAAAGAATTTGATGACACAGAAATAATCTCCCCTGGGAAGCCTATCACCAAAAGATTGATGGAGCATGTCACCATGGTCCAATTAGAGAGGCAGCCTTTAGCAAGAAGAAAGAGGAGGAAAGAAGCAAGACAAGGGGAGGAGCAAGAAGAAAGGGAACAACAAGAAGATAGAGAAGAGCCAAGTGCATTGAGCATGAACCAACTCCAAGCCGCATTAGAAGGAATCTCTGGGCAATACTCACAAATTCAAAGAAGCCAAGATGAACAAGCTCAACAACAAAGGGAGCTCTAGCAATTGATGAATCAACAAAGAGGAACACAAGCTCAATGGATGGATCAGCAGAGGGAATATCAAACGCACATGATGGAACTACAACAAAAGCAATATACTAAAATGTATGAAGCCATCAACAACTCAACTGCTGAATATGAAAGATCCATGAATAAAGTAATACAAGAACAGTTTCAGTTGAGGAAAGAGCAAGCTCAACAAAGGGAACTTCTTCAAAGAATAGATGACAGAACAGACAAGCTTTACAGAGAATTCAATGAAAATAGAATGTTTAAAGAGGCTAGACACAGAGACAGAATTGATTATGATATGTGCACCCAAGAAAAAGTCAGCTACCTTTGTGGAACACTCCCAGTGCTCAACCCAAAACTCCAAACATTCAATGAAGCACAAAAGGTATTAGAAGAGCAGGAAATTGCAAGGGTGAAATTTAATGTTCAAAGGCTAAAGGAGAGGATGGTAAGTTCAGGGATATGGAAGAAAATAGAGGAGTAATCAACAACAAAACAACAAGGAGAAATAAGAAGCAAGAAAAGGCAAGATCCAAAAGGCAAAGGAAAGCAAGGAGAATCAAGCAAAGGAAAGGAACCCAAAGCTTAAAGGTGGTGAAGTTTCTTTCAGTATTTCAATAAATAAAGAAGATGTATGTCTGAAACATGACATACCTTCTAAAATTTCTCTTTTATGCATTTTCATGTTTATGTTATGCATTTTCATACGTACATCATGTTTGAAATGTATGTTTGTCCTAAGTCCTTTTGTTTGATAATTGAATAAAAGATGAGATTTGAACAAGAACAGAGAGAAATCTAGCCTAGAAAGAATAAAGTTATCCTATAAAAAGTGCTAGTATACATGCCTTCTTTGTAAATAAATCAAGGCTCAAGAAATCAGGAAATTCTTGCTTATACAAGACTAGTTGGTCGAGGGTTACAAGACTCCAAATAAAAAAAAAAAAGAGAAAATGAAAAGCTAGGCATCAATGACCAAATTTGGATATGTGTCTGTGGTGATTGATGTTAGGGGATATACTTGGGCTAGTAAATCCGAGGGGTGCTTCATCACCCGATAACTTGAGTTAACTAACTCGGGATTATCGATTGAAATCCCCCGTTCAAGAGTAGCTCCATAACAGAACATTTAGCAACCCAAAGAGGTGCAGGACACCACTATCCAAATAAAATCTCAAAGTTATATGCCTGTGATTGAATGTGTTAAGGAGAGAGGCTTGAGCTAGTAAATCTTTAAGAGTGTTTCAACACTTAACAACTTAAACCAACTGGTTTGGGATTGTTGATTGAAAGCTTATGTTAAAGAGCCGCCTTAAGACAAGATTTTTATCTCAATTGAAGCAAAGAAAACTGAAAAAAGGATGGAGAATGTAAAAAGGTGTGAAAAAAGGAGTCTAATAAAGCTAGCTAGTCTAATACTAAAGCAAGCATTTTGATAAAGAAGTGAATTAGCTTTGATCATTTGCATTGAACAAATGACTACACAATTAAGGATGATAGAGTTCTTAGAAGAAGTTCCTTTCTGTTAAGATATTTTTGCATCTTAAAGTCTGTTATCAAATCTTTTTCTCTCTTGCTTGAGGACAAGCAATATTTTAAGTTTGGTGTTGTGGTGCATTCGCATATTTACCATTTTAACTAGTTAGTTTAGTTAGTTTTAGCTTAATTTCATTCACTTTCTTTGAAATAAAGGAGCAATTTTGTGAGTTTTTCAGCCATTGTGATGACTGTGCATCATGTTATGTTTTTCTATACTTTTTCATATAAAAATCATTTCATAATGCTTAATTATGGGAGTGTTTTGGTGATTAAATTGAATATTGCTTTGATTGCTTGAGTTAATGAATTTTATAGAAAATGATAGAAAAAGAAGCAATAAAAGCACTAATAAAGGAAGCACACTCCCAAGGTGGCAAAAGAGTTGGAAACAAACTCAAAGAGAAGTAAAGAGGATTTGCAATCCTGACCTCTTCACACTCTAACAAGAATAACTCGAGTTACAAAGCTCCAAATGAGGTGATCTCAGTGCCATTGGAAAGTAGACTTCCAGAAATTTCTAACCATATATAATACTCTATAGTGGACACTGATTTGAGGGGACAAATTGCTATTCATCTAGCTTCACAATTTCAGCATAAAACAAGTCCCTGCATTTCGCCAGACTGACCTCTTCACCTTCAAAAGAGCATAACTTGGGCTAGAGAAGTCCAAATGACATGATTCCAGCGGCGTTAGAGAGCTGAGATCCAAGGATTTTCAATGATATATAATAATCTATAGTTGGCATTCATTTTGGGGACCCAAATAGACCAATCATTCAGCGAGCAAGGTTTCCCAAACCTTCACAAGCCCAAAATGCCACTTCAATGACACTCTACATTGGGCCACTTCCAAATACTCCAATCCCTTCATTTATTCTTCAATATTTCAAGCTTCTATGAAGGGAATTAAAAGTTCACAAGCCCAAGTCAAGCCACAATTAACAATCAATCAAGGCCACAAGAATCATCTAGAAGTAATTAGGAAATTTGCATTTTATTTTAATTTTATTTGAATTTGTAATTTAGAGAACTTATAAATAGGACCTTAGCTTCATCATTTGACACAAGCCATGGAGGGGTGGAGGTGACTCCACTCCCCTTTCATTCTCATTCTCTTCTCTTCTTCAATTTTCTTTCATACACACTTTTGTAAATATTTTGCTATGAGTTTCTAATTTCTAACATTTGGGAAAGAGAGCTCTATTGCAATTTAATGGGTTGATTTATTTTCATTCTTCATCTTCAATTCTTCTTTCATTGCTTCTTTAGAGAGAGTCTTTGTGCTTCAAAGATCTAATTACTATCGAGAGAGGGATTAGATCTATTTGAATTCTATGATGAACTTGAGAAAGGAGTCATAGAATTTAGTTTGAGGCTCTTCTCTCACAACTCTCTTGATTGATAATTCTTAGCTTGATATGTGAGATGTAATCACTTTGAATTGAAATCTTGAGGGTTGTGTGGCTCTAAATTAGAGACCATTCTTTATCTCTTCTCATGAGCAATTAGATCAAGAGATTGGCAATTGATCAAGTTAAGAGAAATCAAATCACCAATAGATTGGGGTTTGATTACTTAAGATTTGCCAAGAGATCAATGATTACATGATTGAAGTGGAGATGAGAATTGTTGATCTTGAGAATGAAATATCTCTTTATCCCAAAGTTAATTTCATTCTTAATTCTTGTTCTTTACTTCTTGTCTTTAATTCTTGTCATTTAATTGTTCTCTTTAAATTCTTGTCATTTACTCATGCACTTTTATGGCTTTATTTACTTTTGCACATTTATGCATTCCAAGTGTTTGTAGAAATACTTCACTTGGTTTTACTTTCTAGTCATTTACTTTCTTGCACTTTACTTTCTTGCACTTTATTTTCTTGTACTTTCCATTCTTTGCAATTTACATTTTTGCACTTTAATTTTTAGCACTTTAATTTCTTGTCATTTACTTTCCTTACACTTTATTGCTTTTATTTAATTTCAAGTCATTTACATTTCTTGTTGCTTATCACTCAAACTTGAATAGTCTAACTAGAATAATTAATCAACTATTGCTTGCTTAATCCATTAATCCTCGTGGGATCAACCTCACTCTAAGTGAGTTTTACTACTTGATACGACCCGGTATACTTGCCGGTAGTTATACGTGAAATTCTAATTTTTCCGTATCAAGTTTTTGGCGCCGTTGCCGGGGATTAATTGTGATTAACAAACTACTGGTTGATTGATTATCTAGATTAGGCATTTTTTTTATTCTTTCGTTTTTTTTTTGTCATTTACTTTGCCTTTTTTTTTATTTCTCTTTTGTTATTACTAGTAAGGTGTTTGTGTTATTGCCTCACTAAGAATTCTTTAGTTGTGACACAAGGAATTTCAATTTCTCTTGGTAGTTGTGTTTGATACAATATTTTTCAATTAAAATGGAGTTTACCTCACATGTTGATCAATCATATTACATGGGATATTGCCCACCACCACAAAATGATTCATGTTATTATCCTCATGGTGGATGGGAATATCAACATGAAATGATGGATAATGAGCAATCAACCCAAATGGGACATGCCCCAAGGTCACACAATGATCAAGCAAGTTACATGGGGTATTTTCCACCACCACAAAATGATTCAAGTTACCATACTAATTGTGGTTGGGGAGATCAAGAACAAGGAATGATGGAGTTTGAGCAATCAAACCAAATGGGATACTTGCCAAGGTCTCAAAATGATTCATACTCCTATGAATGGAACAACTATCCAAATTGTGGTTGGAAAAGACAAAACCAAAGAGAATTCAATGTTTCCTATCCCATCCATCAAGAACCATCATCACTTGATTGTCCCTCATATACACTCATGCAAGATTGCACAACCTCACTTCATGATTTTTCATGTCAAAACTCTTCATCACTTGAGTATGCCTCTACACAAAGTTTTTTCCAAAATCCATACAACTCATTTCACCAACCACAAAATTCATTTTACAACTAACAAAACTCCTTCTATATCCCTCAACAACACTTCACCACAACATTCACAAGTCCACAAAATTCACCCCAACCTTCTCCTCTCTTGCTACAAATAGAACAATGCCTTCAAAGTACATTAGAAACTCAAGAGAGAAATAGACAACTCTTGGAAAGACAAGAACAATCTTGGAAAGAACAAGAAATCCTCTTCAAGAAGATGGATAGGCACTTAGAGCAAATAAGGAAACACTTAGGATTGCCAAGCATTGAGGATGAAAACCAATTTGTAAAGGAGGAATTGGAAGAGCAAGAAAAAGAGGCCCTTATGCCAAGTGAAATCCCAATGAAGAAGGAGATTGTAAGGGAGGAAAACAATCAAGGGAGTCCACACTCTAAGGAAGTGGAGAATTGCATGGAGGATGATTTAATTGAACCATCAATCCAAGAGGTTCTTGATGAAGAGGACACTCCAACCATCACACAACACCTAAGTCTTGAAATCAAGGAAGTGAAGACAATTAATAAAAACACTCAAAGAAGGGTTGTGACCAAGAAACAAAAGACAACATTCATGAAAAAGAGAAGGTCAACAAAAAGCAATCCAACCCCCACCCCAACAAGCAAGAGGAATCAAGCTAATAACAACAAAAGAAGGCTTGTTAGGAGGCAATCAAATCAAGGGGCATCAATTTTCTCTTCTTCTCCCTTGAAGTCCTTTCTCTTAACCAATTGGAAGAAGAGGAAGAAAATTCAAGAACCAACATGTCAAGCTAATGAAATTAAAAGAGCGCTTGTTGGGAGGCAACCCAACCGTTGGTAACATTTTCTTTCTTGCTTAGTTTACTTTCAATAATTTGGCATATGATTGCATTCTAAGTTTGGTGTTGCATGCAACAATTTGATCTTCAATCTTTAGTGGGTACTTGCATCATTCTAAAATGAAAGTGTCACACTAAGTTTGGTGTTGCCACTTACCTTTCATGCATGGTACCATGCACAACTCACTTATTAATGCAATCATATTGTCTCTTATCTTTGTGCCTTGATTGTCATCTTTAATTTTTGCTTGCTTAAATACATGCATTACTTACATCTCTTCTTGAAGACATTCATGATTAATCATAAATTCCATCACCACTATTTTATTTGTTGCTTGAAGATAAGCAATTATTCTAAGTTTGGTGTTGGAAAAGAAAGGAGTAAGAGAAAAATGACAACAATAAACATGAAGATCTACAAGGTGGTTAAGTTCCTTTTCCTTTTATTTATCTTCTATACTTTCAATTGCATGATTGTCTTTCATTTCTTTTATATGCATGTGTGTTCTTCTTTTTGAAAAAGCATAGCTTGATATTTGAATTGTAACATGTTGCTATGACATTATAACTACCATCTTGAATTTTGTGAATCAAAGTAATTAAGTATCATGATCATAAACAAACAAGGTAATTATAGAAGAATCTAGCATGAGCATATAAGTATTGGAAGGCTAGCATAACTATTGTTGCTCAATTGCATTTGAATTTGTTTAATTGAAGTTTTCATCTAGGACATTTTATGAAATGTTTGAAATATTGAAAACCTTGAACAAGCAAATCAATTAAATGATTAAGAAAGAAAAAGGGGAAAATGAGAAAGTTGAAGGCTCTGAGTACCAATGACAATTCATTAGTCAAGTACTTGTGGTGCTTATGTATCAAGCAAAAAGCTTGAAAACAAAACACTTAGAGTCAAGACTAGGCTCAAGTGCAAAGCACTCCCTCAAAGCTCAAGGCTCTAAGCACCAATGATTAGAAGAAAAGTATAGAAAAGAAATAAATGAGCTTAAAGAGTCCTCTAATTAAATGCTTGTGGTGCTTATGTATCAAGAGGTAATACTTGAAAACAAAGCATTTAGAGTCGAAGCTTTTAACTAATGGTGCAAAGCACCCAAGAAGCTAAGCTAAGAAAAAGATGAAAAGCTTGTTCAAAGAAGGAATATAAGGAAAAGATTTCATAAAGTGAGCTAGATAGAAACATCAATCATTTGAATTTCTTTTGTGATTGTTGCATACATAGTAAACTAGCCAACCATGAACATAAAAATTGCTAATCTTCTTACCTTGGTTTGTCAAACTTTATTGCATGGTTCTTTGTTTGCTTGAGGACAAGCAAAGTTTAAGTTTGGTGTTGTGATGAGTGTGCATCATGTTATATTTTTCTATACTTTTTCATATAAAAATCAATTCATAATGCTTAATTATGGGAGTGTTTTGGTGATTAAATTGAATATTGATTTGATTGATTGAGTTAATGAATTTTGTAGAAAATGATAGAAAAAGAAGCAATAAAAGCACTAATAAAGGAAGCACACTCCCAAGGTGGCAAAAGAGTTGGAAACAAACTCAAAGAGAAGTAAAGAGGATTTGCAATCCTGACCTCTTCACACTCTAACAAGAATAACTCGAGTTACAAAGCTCCAAATGAGGTGATCTCAGTGCCATTGGAAAGTAGACTTCCAGAGCTTTCTAACCATATATAATACTCTATAGTGGACACTGATTTGAGGGGATAAATTGCTATTCATCTAGCTTCACAATTTCAGCGTAAAACAAGTCCCTGCATTTCGCCAGACTGACCTCTTCACCTTCAAAAGAGCATAACTTGGGCTAGAGAAGTCCAAATGACATGATTCCAGCGGTGTTAGAAAGCTGAGATCCAGGGCTTTCCAATGATATATAATAATTAATAGTTGGCATTCATTTTGCGGATCCAAACAGACCAATTATTCAGCGAGCAAGGTTTCCCAAACCTTCACAAGTCCAAAATGCCACTTCAATGACACTCCACATTGGTCCACTTCCAAATACTCCAATTCCTTCATTTATTCTTCAATATTTTAAGCTTCTATGAAGAGAATTAAAAGTTCAAAAGACCAAGTCAAGCCACAATTAACAATCAATCAAGGCCACAAGAATCATCTAGAAGTAATTAGGAAATTTGCATTTGATTTTAATTTCATTTGAATTTGTAATTTAGAGAACTTATAAATAGGACCTTAGCTTCATCATTTGACACACGCCATGGAGGGGTGGAGGTGACTCCACTCCCCTTTCATTCTCATTCTCTTCTCTTCTTCCATTTTCTTTCATACACACTTTTGTAAATATTTTGCTATGAGTTTCTAATTTCTAACATTTGGGAAAGAGAGCTTTATTGCAATTTAATGGGTTGATTTATTTTCATTCTTCATCTTCAATTCTTCTTTCATTGCTTCTTTAGAGAGAGTCTTTGTGCTTCAAAGATCTAATTACTATCGAGAGAGGGATTAGATCTATTTGAATTTTATGATGAACTTGAGAAAGGAGTCATAGAATTTAGTTTGAGGCTCTTCTCTCACAACTCTCTTGATTGATAATTCTTAGCTTGATATGTGAGATGTAATCACTTTGAATTGAAATCTTGAGGGTTGTGTGGCTCTAAATTAGAGACCATTCTTCATCTCTTCTCATGAGCAATTAGATCATGAGATTGGCAATTGATCAAGTTAAGAGAAATCAAATCACCAAGAGATTGGGGTTTGATTACTTAAGATTTGCCAAGAGATCAATGATTACATGATTGAAGTGGAGATGAGAATTGTTGATCTTGAGAATGCAATATCTCTTGATCCCAAAGTTAATTTCATTCTTAATTCTTGTTCTTTACTTCTTGTCTTTAATTCTTGTCATTTAATTGTTCTCTTTAAATTCTTGTCATTTACTCATGCACTTTTATGGCTTTATTTACTTTTGCACATTTATGCATTCCAAGTGTTTGTAGAAATACTTCACTTGGTTTTACTTTCTAGTCATTTACTTTCTTGCACTTTACTTTCTTGTACTTTATTTTCTTGTACTTTCCATTCCTTGGAATTTACATTTTTGCACTTTAATTTTCAGCACTTTAATTTCTTGTCATTTACTTTCCTTGCACTTTATTGCTTTTATTTAATTTTAAGTCATTTACATTTCTTGTTGCTTATCACTCAAACTTGAATCGTCTAACTAGAATAATTAATCAACTATTGCTTACTTAATCCATTAATCCTCGTGGGATCGACCTCACTCTAAATGAGTTTTACTACTTGATACGACCCGGTATACTTGCCGGTAGTTATACGTGAAATCCCAGCTAGGCCGTCGAGCTGACATGCCTTGGGAGCTTGCTGATGAGAAGCCACCTGCTGCAGACTGCAAGAAGATCATTCCTCACAGCCGGAAGTTTCTGGCTTTAGGCCACAGACCTCCATTCCTTACCGCTTCTGGTGAGGCAGCCACATCTTCGGCTGCCCCTTCTTCATCCACTGCTGCACCAGCCCCACCCACTGCACCTCCACCTACCCCGAGCCCATTTATCACTTGGTGCATCGACTCTTTGCCCGCTTGGACCGTATGGAGCATCACAAAAAGCGACGCTATGAGCACCTCAAGTTGATGATCCGATCCGGCGGCGACATCCCCTCCAAGCCTGACACCCTTTTTGATACATCTGAGATGGAGGAGGACAATCACGAGGAAGAGACACCTACCCAGGCTGCCCAGGCAGGACCAGAGCAGGCTGCGCCATAGCAAGGGGAGCCACACCAGATACAGGCTGCAGTTCCTGAGATTCCTATACAGTCAGAGCCTCCACTGCAGCAGACAGATCCTCCTACACTCATCCAGTCTGCAGATCCTCAGGCCACCTCAGAGACTCCAGCAGCCCATCCTTCCGGAGATGACACTCCTTCACACCCAGCTTGAGTGAGCATCGAGGACGATGCTTTATTTTAAGTGTGGGGAGGTCGCCATCTCTGGTATATCTTTTTGGTGAACCACTACAGACTCTTTTTATCTTATTTTGTTTATTTTTCTGTATATTTATCTTTATTTTTATTTTTATTTTTTAGTACTTATACATTGTTCTTTTGCTATATTTTTATTTTATTTCCGCATCTTGCACTTTAGTTCATATCTTAGCCATTTAGTTTAGTTTGCAATTCTAAACTTATTAATTATAGAATATGTGGATTAATTAGTATTGTTTACCCTTTTAGCATATAATAGTTTGGTTTAAATTGAAAATAAAAAGGAAGTAAAACTAGAGACTTTAGTAAATTAAAACAATCCACACACCTTGTATATGTAGCATTACATGTTAGTTAGTTAACAACATTTCATCAAGGAACAACACTAAGATTTTAAGGGCCACCCTATGATTTACATTGAGAATAATGGGAACTCTTAATTTTTACTTGCATGACATATATAACTGATATATGATTGTTGAGCTGGAGAACACACAGCCTATGAGTTTTGAGCTTAATTGTATGGTTACATTCAAACCATAAATTTCATTCCTGTGTGTTTTACTCTTTTTTTTTTCATTCTGATGTTCTTTACTTTATTTTAATCTATATGTCCAATTATAGAATATAGATACATACTAATAGATGATTGAGGCCATCATTTGAATTTTTCCTCACTTATCCCAAATTAGCCTACCTTTTACATCACCCTTGTTAGCCCCCTTGAGCTTTTAATCCCCTCTTGTTCTATAAACCACATTACTAGTGTTCTGAGGATTACCTGAAACTGGAGGTCGATCTCGGATGAGATCTTCTGTACTGGTCAGAGATGACGTGTCCGGCTGGCTGATGACGGCCGGAGCTGTTGGGTCCGACTTGTTGGACTTGCTGCACTGCTGATCCTTGGCCACCGGAGGGTGGGGGGTACCTGCAAGAGACTCCGATGCTTAAGTTAGCACGGGTATTAAGCAGGTTTTTATGTAGAATCAGAGTATGAGTTATACCTGGGTGCTCCAGTGTATTTATAGTAGCGTGGGCTGACCTTTCTGGTAAGATAAGTTAGTTATCTTATCTTATCTTATCTTGAGTGAAGTCAGCTTATCTTCAAGGGAACTGCCTTTATCACTATAGGCTGGGATTGCCTTTGGATTCTGGGTTGTGTTCCTCTATTTGGGCCCTTTTATTGGGCTTTGCTGTCTGCTTGACCTGAACAGGTCGGTCGCTTCGCTACTGAACATCCCGGTTCGGACAGCTCGACCCCGGGTATGAACAGTGCCCCTGCTTGAGCTCGGTCTTCTTTTTTAAGGTCGAGTCCTTGACTTCGGTCCTTGGAGCCGAACTCAAGCATTTCGTCGATTTCTCCCTTTTTGTAGAATCTTTTGAATGTAGAACGTTTTTCTCTAATAGCGCGTGCTTTCACATCAGTGCTTTGGAAATGTGTGAGGGTTTAATACTTTCATTAATTAGCATTAATTGCCCCGTTTTTCCTTTGAAGCTTTTGATTTTCGAAAACCCAGAAACGGTTTCTCTTCTCCTCTGTAACTTCTTCACATTTTCTTCCTTTGTTCTCTCGCTCTCTGTTTTTTGCTCTTGTTCCTTCTTTTCCTTCGTGGCGGCGTCGCTTGGCGATTCTCGGGACAACTTACATCTCCTTTTTTCCTTTGAAGCTTTCTCTTCTCCAGTTGAGTCCCATTCGCATTTTCTTTTCTCTTTCGCTGCTTTTGGCTTTTTGTGATTAAGTTGCGATTTTGCTTTGAGGGAAGTTTGGATCTTTCTGTTTCTACTGTGCCTGGTTACAGTCGTAATGCGTGCTCCGAATCTTTTTCGCCTTTCCTATTGCTTTAATGTGCTTAGGGCTTCTGCATGTTATTTCTCGTTTGTGCTTTTGATGATAATGCGTTTGATTCTGAAAAAGAGCTGGTGTCTTTGATGTTTTCTTGTTTGGTACGCTCGGTGTTGGTGCTTGCTTTTTGCTTGATTTCGAAAAAAGTTTGCGTCTTTCCGTTTGCCCACTTTTACTATACTGTAGAAATAGTGCTTTCTTCTGATAAACTGTATGAGGGTGATCTTTTTTGCATTTTTCGCTTTCTTTTGTTTTCTTTCTAAGAGACGCTGGGGTGCGAGCTGTAGATTTTTCCTAAAAACTTTGCCTGATTATTGCCTCCAAAGGATGCCCCAAGATTTTGGTTTGAGTCTTGGGGTTTTCCTTTTCTGTGTGATCTCCTGCATCGTATTGAGTTGTTTTCTCCCTTGTCCGAGATGTTTTTAGTAATCCCCTCTTCTTTTCTTACTTGTAGGATTTAGTTGGCCTCATGTCTTCTCGCAATAACATTGTAGAGATGTCTTCCAGAGTTCCCGAGGGGATGTCTGATTGGCTGGACTCCCTTATTTTGTTGTGTGTTTCTATTGTGGATGCTGAATTTTGCACAGAGCTGAGGAAGCGCCATAGGATTTGTGCTAACAGTTCCTGCGAGGGTGATTATGAGCTTGTTGCTCCTGACTCTGATGAGAGAGTTTATTTTCCGACTTCTGTCGAGGGGGAGCGTCCCTCTTTCTATGCTTATGAATACTTTTTTAGTCAATTGAACTTTACTTTCCCTTTTACTGCCTTTGAAACTGATTTATTGTGGTCCTGCAACATTGCCCCATCCCAGCTACATCCCAACTCCTGGGGTTTCATCAAGATATTTCAACTTCTTTGTCAGGAGTTGGATATAACACCTTCTGAAACTCTTTTCCTTTATCTTTTTGTCTCGGCCAAACCTGGGGGTTCCTCCAAAAAGAAAGCTTCCTGGGTTTCTTTCAGGTCGGCCCAGGGGCATAAAGTTTTTGCCATGTATGATGAGTCGTTTAAAGATTTTAAGAACTATTTCTTCCGAGTCCGTGCTATTGAGGGGGTTCGCCCCTTTTTTCTTGATGAAAATGATGAACCTGCTTTTCCTCTGGAGTGGCAAAAGAATGTAAGAGTGCCACGTTACACGTGGGAAATGCTTAGTGAAGTTGAGCGGGCCTTTGTGGTCGTTCTTGAAGATTTGTAGGGGAAGCCACCCCACCTGGACACGAAGAGATTTTTGAGTGATCCATCTTTGGTTCGGGCTGCTTTGGGTACTGCTTGATTTGCTTTTATACTTGCTCTCGGGCTTTGTTTTTCTTGTGTTGTAACTTGTTCTTTGTTTTTTGTGTTTTTCAGAGATGTCGAAGAATAATGATTCCATGAGAGCCTATAAGAAGGCGAAGAAGGCGACCGCAGCACTAAACCTCTCGGCCAAAGCGGTCGGAGAGGGGTCTTCTCAACCTCTGGTTAAACCTCCTATACCGAGTTCTCCCGGGCCGAGGAGAGCAATTCCTACTCCTCGGGTCCATCAGGTCGATCCTCCACAATCTTCCGTTGCTGCTTCCGGTCCCCCTCCTAGTAAGAAGCAAAGAACAACTGAACCTTTCAAACTTGATACTTCTGACTTTGATGCAGTTGAGTTTGTAGATCAACAAATCGGCCCTTATGGTATTCTTCCTATGGATGACGTGTCGATTCTTCATCATTTTGATTATATCACCCGGAGTGGTATCAAGTTGGCACACATGGGGGCGGCCCTATATCGGACTGCTCAAAGTCTTCCTCTCCATGCTACTAAAGCTTTTATGGAGGAGGCCAAACAGGAGTTTGATCGGATGAAGGATTTAAAGGGGGAGCTTGAAGTAAGGGTGGTCAAGTTGGAGAAAGATTTGGAAAATGAAAAGGCTATTTCTACTTCCTTGGCTGGCTCTCTGAAACTGGTGGAGGACACGGCTATGCGGCATAAGGACAGTTATTTGACGTCTTACCGGGAGGTGTTGCGTCTGAGAGAAGAGTTAGAGAATGCCCGGGCTGATTATTCCGAACTCCAAAGTCATCTTATTGGCAGTGTAACTGCTGCCTATGAGAACCTGAGGGAACAAGTTCGGGTTATTGCTCCCGAGGCCGACCTGACCCTCTTTAGCTTGGAGAACATTGTCAGGGATGGCAAGGTTGTCCCTGATGACGAGGATGAGGATGATGTTGATCCTCCTCCTGTAGCCTCTACCAAGGTGTCGCCTTCTGCTGTCCCTGCCGAGGTTGGTCCACCCGCTTCCGACCCTGACTGCCAGATCTTGAACCGGGATGACGGTACTGTAGATGCCATTCCTCTTCAGACTCGGCCTTCGTCTCCTCAGCCTGATGCTGCTAAAAAATCTTCTGACCCTTAGTTTTAATCTTTATTCTGGATATGTAGTTGGCCCGGCTTGTGGGCTTTTTTAAACTCTTTATGTTTTGTTGATTGCTGACACTTTTTCGTTGCTTGCCCAGCAACTTTTGTTTTTTATGAAAAACAAATGGTAGCATGCTTTAGCTTTTTTGAGATAGATTTTGGTGGCCTCTGAGGCTTTTATAACCTTATGGATGATATCGCGCTTTTGTGCTTGACTTGGTATCTCTTTTGGATTGCTTTGTACTTTTTATCTTGAATCCTTCGAGGTTGTGACTAGGTAGGTCTAACTTGATTTTTGGTTTGTTCCCACTCCGTCTTGCATTTCCGACAATTTATAACCGATTTCTTCAAGTTAGTCCTCCGAGTTGTTTTCGCAGTCCTTTTCTGAGTTATTTTTGTAATCCCTTTCCTGGATCTTTGTTAGGTCTTTTTCAGGGATTGCTTCGATAACTTTCCAGTTGTAGGAGTCCGACTTGGTCATATCGGTCTCCTTTAAGTTATTTTTGTAATCCTCTTTCTTGGATCTTTGTCCGATCTCTTTCAGGGATTGCTTCGATAACTTTTAAGTTGTAGGAGTCCGACTTGGTTATATCGGTCTCCTTTAAGTTATTTGTAGTCCTCTTTCTTGGATCTTTGTCAGATCTCTTTCAGGGACTACTTTGATAACTTTTAAGTAGTAGGAGTCCGACTTGGTTATATCGGTCTCCTTTAAGTTATTTGTAGTCCTCTTTCTTGGATCTTTGTCAGATCTTTTTTCAGGGACTACTTTGATAACTTCTCATTTTGGGCTGACTTTGTCGTGTCGAGCCCTTCTAAGTTAAAGTAATCCTCTTTAATAGGGTTGGCCAGACCTCTTTCCAGGGTCTACTTATAACTTGTGTTGACTTGGTCCAACTTCTCAACATCGGCCAGTCTTTAAGTTATTATTTTAGTAATCCGTAAGACCTCGTCAGGTCCTTTTTTGGATCACTTTCGATAACTTCTTACATTATTCTGTGTTCATCTTTGCCGATTTGTAGAAAGTGGTTGTCATCTCTAGATCACCCTTTGGGTGAATCGCGTTTTCACCTTTATCGGACGGTTGTCTTTATCGTGATCGTGCAGTGAAATTGCTTTTCACTTTCTGCCGATCTGTTGCTTTATAATCGGACGATGAATGCTTCAGATTAATGCGTCTTGAAATCTTTGTAGAATATCTAAAATATATTTTATTTAAAGGAAAAGTGCAAATATATACATATGGGATTGTCTGAGTCTCAACTTGGTGCCTCATTAAAAAACCTTTTCAGGAAAAAGAGTGCATCCAATGATGAGATCTTTTATCTTTTCTAACTGTAGTACCTTCTGAGGTTGCAGGCGTGCCATGACCTGGGAAGCTCTCGTCCATCGAGTTCAGACAGTCTGTAGTAGCCCTTTCCAAGTACTTCTACAATTCGGTAGGGTCCTCTCCAGTTTGCTGCCAGCTTTCCCTCTCCTGGTCGAGTTGTTCCGATATCATTTCGGATTAGGATGAGATCATTTTCTGTGAAATTTCTCGGTACTACCCTTTGATTATACCTGGAAGCCATTCGGCGTTTTAGAGCTTCTTCCCTGATTCGAGCTCTTTCTTGGATTTCGGGTAACAAGTCGAGCTCTTCTCTCTGAAGTTGGAAGTTTTCTTCCTCATTGTAGTGAACTACTCTGGGCGACCCTTCCTCAATCTCTATTGGAATCATCGCCTCTGTTCCGTATGCTAATCGGAAGGGGGATTCCTTTGTGGTGGAATGTGGAGTTGTTCGATATGCCCATAGGACCTGTGGAAGCTCTTCTGCCCAGGCTCCTTTTGCATTTTGTAATATCCGTTTTAGCCCAGCCAATATGACTTTGTTAGCCGCCTCGGCCTGTCCATTGGCTTGTGGATGCTCAACTGAGGTGTACTGGTGCTTTATATTCAAGTCGGCTACTAGTTTTTTGAAACCTGCATCCGTGAATTGAGTGCCATTGTTTGTAGTTATCGAATATGGAATCCCGAATCTCGTGACAATGTTTCTATATAAGAATTTTCGACTCCTTTGAGCGGTGGCATTGGCTAGGGGTTCTGCCTCAATCCACTTTGTAAAGTAATCTACTCCCACTATGAGAAATTTAACTTGTCCTGATCCCTGTGGGAAGGGGCCGAGAAGATCGAGTCCCCATTTTGCAAATGGCCAAGGTGAAGTCACGCTGATGAGCTCTTCTGGCGGAGCGATGTGAAAATTGGCATGTTTTTGACATGGTGGACATGTCTTTACAAATTCTGTGGCTTCTTTCTGTAGAGTTGGCCAATAAAATCCTGCCCGGAGTACTTTTTTGGCGAGAGCTCGTGCTCCGAGATGATTGCCACAAATGCCGCTATGTATTTCTTCTAGCACTTCCTTTGTGTTGGAGGTCGGCACGCATTTTAGTAAAGGTATTGAGATTCCTCTTTTGTACAGGATGTTGCTTATGATGGTGTAGTACTGTGCCTCCCTTTTTAACTTTTTTGCCTCCTTTTCTTCTGCGGGGAGTGTTTCTTCTTTGAGGTATTTGATTATGGGGGTCGTCCATCCTTGGTCCTGACTTGTTATGGCCAGGACTTGTTCTTCTTCCGAGATTGACGGGTTTTGCAACATTTCCTGGATGAGGCTTCTATTGTTGCCCCCTGGTTTGGTGATGGCTAGTTTTGAGAGTGCATCAGCTCGGGCATTTCGTTCGCCGGGTATGTGGCAGATCTTGTATTCCCCGACTTGTCCGAGTAGTTCTTTGGTTTTGTCTAAATATTTTTTCATGGTGGGGTCTTTGGCTTGGTAGCTCCCTGTTATTTGTGATGTGATCACTTGTGAATCACTGTAAATGTTGAGTTTTTGAGCTCCGACCTCTTTAGCCAGCTTCAAACCAGCTAATAGTGCTTCATATTCCGTTTGGTTGTTGGAGGCCGGGAACCCGAACTTGAGGGAAAGCTCAACTTGGGTTCCTTGGTTGCTTTCTATTATCATGCCTGCGCCGCTTCCAGTTTTATTTGAGGAACCGTCCACGTAGAGATTCTATTCTGCGGGAGTTTCCGGGGTATCTGTGAATTCTGCGATGAAGTCGGCCAGATACTGTGACTTGATGGCCGACCGAGCTTCATATTGGAGGTCGAACTCCGATAACTCGACTGCCCATTGTAGAATTCTGCCTGCTAAATCTGTTTTTTGCAGTATTCCTTTTATGGGCTAGTTAGTTCTAACCTTAATGGTATGAGTCTAAAAATACGGGCGGAGTCGTCGAGATGTTAGGATGAGAGTATAGGCAAATTTTTCTATTTTCTGGTAGTTCAGCTCGGATCCCTGTAGTGCTTTGCTAATGAAGTAGACGGGTTGTTGCCCATTTTCGTCTTCTCTGACTAGTGCTGAGGCTATCGCCCGGCTTCCTACTGCGAGATATAATATAAGTGGTTCTCCTTCTTGTGGTCGAGATAGGATAGGTGGCCGTCCTAAGAACTCCTTGAAGTCTTGGAAAGCTTGTTCGCATTCTGTCGTCCATTCGAACTATTTTCCCTTTCTTAAAGTAGCATAGAAGGAGAGAGATCTTATCGTAGCTTCTGCTAAAAATCGGGATAGGGCGGCCAGTCTCCCGTTGAGTTGCTGTACCTCTTTGACACAGGTTGGGCTCTTCATGTTGAGTATAGCTTGACATTTGTCTGGATTCGCTTCAATTCCCCTTTGCGTGAGCATGAAACCCAAGAATTTGCCTACTTCAACTGCGAAAGTGCATTTTGCAGGGTTGAGTCGCATGTCATGCTTCCTTATAATGTTGAATACTTGGGACAGGTCGGACAATAATGTATTTTCGTTCTGTGTTTTTATCAACATGTCGTCCACATAGACTTCCATGATTTTCCCAATGTGATCTGAGAAGACTTTATTCATTAGCCTTTGATAAGTAGCTCCCGCGTTCTTAAGACCGAAAGGCATCACGATGTAGCAGTAGTTCGCCTTTGGTGTTAAGAACGATGTTTTTTCTTGATCTGGTGGATACATGGGGATTTGGTTATATCCCGAATAGGCGTCCATAAACGAGAGGTACCTATATCCAGAGGAAGCATCTACCAGAGCGTCAATACTTGGGAGTGGATATGGATCTTTTGGGCAGGCTTTGTTGAGATCGGTGTAATCGGTACACATGCGCCACTTTCCGTTTGACTTTTTCACCAAAACGACGTTGGCTAGCCATAGTGGATATTTGACTTCTCTTATGAATCCTGCCTCCAATAATGCTTATACTTGTTCTTCCACAGCTCGGGATCGTTCTGGTCCGAGTTTTCTTCGTTTCTGCTGCACTGGCCGAGATCCTGGATAGACCGCTAACTTGTGGCACATTAACTTAGGGTCTATTCCTGGCATGTCTGCGGCTTTCCATGCGAAGAGGTCGACATTATCTCGCAAGAATTGTATCAGTGATTCTTTTGAGTCTCCTCTTAGGACCGTGCCGATATTAGTCGTTTTATCCGAGGTGTCTCCAATCTGAACCTTCTCTATCTCGCCTTCTGGGCGCAGACGGAGTTCTTCTCGACGCTGAGCTCCACCAAGCTCAATTGTATGAAACTCTTCTCCTCTGCCTTTGAGGTTTAAGCTCTCGTTATAGCAGCGACGTGCCATCTTTTGATCTGCTTTTACCGTGGCTATCCCCTCTGTAGTTGGGAATTTCATGCATAAATGTGGAGTTGAGACTATTGCTCCGAGTTGATTGAGTGTTGTCCGTCCTATGAGAGCATTGTAGGCTGAACTTATGTCGACCACAATGTAGTCTATTTTGAGGGTCCTAGATTGGTTCCCCTTTCCAAAAGTAGTGTGTAGCGATACGTATCCCAACGGTTGTATCGGAGTGTCTCCTAGTCCAAACAGATTGTTCGGGTATGCTCTTAGTTCCCTTTCGTCTAAGCCGAGTTTGTCGAAGGCTGTTTTGAATAAGATGTCGGCAGAACTCCCTTGGTCTACTAATGTGCGGTGTAAATTGGCATTTGCCAGTATAATTGTGATGACCATGGGGTCGTCGTGTCCGGGGATGATGCCGGATGCGTCTTCTTTAGTGAATGTTATCGCCGGGATGTCGGGTGCGTCCTCCTTTCCCTGAACGTGGTATACTTCTTTAAGGTATCTCTTTCGGGATGATTTGGAGATCCCGCCTCCTGCGAATCCGCCATGTATCATGTGGACGTGTCTTTCTGGTGTCCGAGGTGACCGTTCAGTTCGTCCATCATCTTCGTCTCTCCGTCTTTTTCTTTGGTCATCATCCTGGGTGGCCAGAAATCGATCTAATTTTCCTTCTCTTACTAATTTTTCTATGATGTTTTTCAGATCGAAACATTCGTTGGTAGAGTGTCCCCAAATTCGATGGTAGTCACAATACTCCTTCCGATTTCCTCCTCCCCTTTTGCCTTTGAGTGATCGCGCTAGGGGGATTTTCTCAGTATGGCAAACTTCTTTGTATATGTCGACTAGGGATACTTTGAGAGGGGTGTAGTTGTGGTACTTTTTGATTTTCTCACCCTGTCGATCTTCTTTCCTTTTGGAGTCCTTGTCTTTGTCTCGGTAGGAGGCTCCAGATTTTGAGGTTTCTCCCAACCGAGCGTTCTCTTCCATGTTGATGTATTTTTCTGCTCGCTCCTGTACTTCGTCTAAGGAGGTGGGATACTTTTTTGATATGGACTGGATGAAAGGTCCTTCTCGTAAGCCGTTGATAATCCCCATGATGGCGGCCTCTGTTGGTAAACTTTGTATGTCCATGCATGTTTTGTTGAATCTTTTCATGTAGTTGCGGAGGCTTTCCCGATCTCCTTGCTTGATCCCTAGTAAGCTGGGTGCGTGCTTGGCCTTATCCTTCTGGATGGAGAATCTGGCCAAGAACTTTTTGGCTAGATCGTCGAAGTTTGAGATGGACCTCGGAGGTAAGTTGTCGAACCATCTGATTGCCGTTTTTGTGAGAGTTATTGGAAAGGCTTTGCAACGAACGGCATCCGAGGCATCGGTAAGGTAAGATGATGGTTGGGATCTGTAGTGCCATCGTACAAAACCATATCCGGAAGCTTGAAGTCCTTTGGAATTTTGGTCTTCATGATTTCCCTGGTGAATGGGTCCTGTTCTTTGCGTGGTTTTTCTTCAGGAGTGGTCCGAGGAGCTTTTGTTTTGAGGTCGGCTTCTAATTGCTGTAGTTTTTCTTCTAGTTCTCGACGTCGCCGTACTTCTCTTTGTAGATCTTTTCTGATCTCTCGTTGTTGCTGGGTTTCTTTCTCTAGCTGCTTCAAACGATCTTGGAGTGCTTCCATGGCTCCCGGATTTGGTGAGTTTTTGTCTCCGTTGGATTCCGGGGTATCCTTTAGCGTAGTGTCCGCGTTCTTGTGTGGCGTTCTGTTCTCCAGATCTGAATCGTGGTCGTTGTCATGGCCGTCCACCATGGTTTTGGGATGACTTCCAGGTTCCCCGGCAACAGCGCCAATGTTCCGAGGGTTACCTGAAACTGGAGGTCGATCTCGGATGAGATCTTCTGTACTGGTCGGAGATGACATGTCCGGCTGGCTGATGACGGCCGGAGCTGTTGGGTCCGACTCGTTGGATTTGCTGCACTGCTGATCGTTGGCCACCGGAGGGTGGGGGGTACCTGCAAGAGACTCCGATGCTTAAGTTAGCACGGGTATTAAGCAGGTTTTTATGTAGAATCAGAGTATGAGTTATACCTGGGTGCTCTAGTGTATTTATAGTAGAAAAACAAAATATGAATCCCAAGTTGAATCCTTAGTTAGCTTAAGATAGGTATTGTGTATAATTTAAGTGTGGGAAAGTTTTTGGGAACATGGATGATAGAAACAAGGTAGAAATTTAAAAAGAGTAAGTTGTTTCAAAAACAGATTTGGGAAGCATGCTCATTTGAAAGCAAAATAATTGAATTACCATGTGCAATAAAAAAAAACAAAAAAAAGTTTTTAGTATTTAAATAAAAGGGGATACAAAAATTCCCCAATTGCAAAAATAAAAAGAATCAATGCACATGGGACAAAATTAAAACTTAATGCATGAGCCTGCAATACAAAATGGAAAAATTTGGGCAAATAGGTTAAAAAAAACTTTTGATTTATAAAGTATGTATGTTAGGTGAGATCTTAGACTAATCAAGGATTCACTTATTAGCTTACTTAGCCTTATACATATACCCTTACCTTTACCTTGGCCCCATTACAACCTTGGAAAAGACCTCATGATTTTTGTATGTCTGTATTCTATAATTGTTGATTGGTTAGATGAAGAACAAAGTTATAGAAAGTAAGGATAGAAAAAGAATAGAGTGATTAACCCAATAAACACTGAGTGACTAGAGAGTAAACACAAAATCCAGTGAGGGTTCAATAGCTCATCACCATATATCTCTGCTTAACTGTTAATTGTCTTGCAAGTTTGTGAAATATTTTTACCCATCTCAATTGTAAAAATGCTTTAACATTATCTAGGGTCTGGCTATGCATATATGATTCCTTGAGGATATGAATTAATTTGACTATATGTAAGCTTTATATACATGTGAATAACAATTAGAATTGCATGATTCATTTAGGTAGTTTGCATTTAGGATAGAATGCATTGCATAAGATTCCATCACTTTAACCTTACCTTATTCTTCATCTTGGATTTAGCATGAGGACATGTTATTGTTTAAGTGTGGGGAGGTTGATAAACCCATATTTTATGATGTATTTTGTGCTCAATTTAGGTGATTTATTCAATCCTTCACTCACTTATTCATGTAAATTGCATGGTTTTACTTTCCCTTCCTTATTATGTAATATATGTGAAAAACATGTTTCCTATGCTTTAAAAATAATTATTTTAATTACCTTTTATTACCATTCGATGCGGTGATTTGTGTGTTGAGTATTTTCAGATCTCCTAAGGCAGGAATGATTTAAAGGATGGAAAGGAAACGTACAAAAATGGAAGGAAAGCACAAAATGGAGTTTTTGAAGAAATTGGCAGCGACGCGAACGCATGGACGACGTGGCCGCATGCCCAGCGCGAAAAGGCAGCGACGCGAACGCATGGACGATGCGGTCGCATGCCCAGTGCAAAAAGGCAGCGACGCGAACGCGTGACTGACGCGGACGCGCGCCTTGAGCAGAACGTAGATGATGCGTATGCGTGACCGAAGCGAACGCGTGACAAGGAAAACTCTCAGATGACGCGACCGCGTGACCCACTTATTGTGGGAGAATGCATCCATTCGGAGGGGAGCTCTCCAATTATTCACTTTTCATGATTTAGATGTAGTTTTCAGAGGGAGAGGTTCTCTCCTCTCTCTTAGGTTTTAGGATTAGGATTTCTTATTATTTCAATTTAGGATTTCAACTCTCTATCAGGTTCAACATTCCTTTTACTTTATATTTCTCTTTTGCTTTCAGATATTTTAAAGCTTTCCTTTAATTACTTATGTTGCCAAATTGGCTTATGAACCCTTTATGTTTAGATTGATTTTCTCTTATTAATGCAATTGAGGTATTTCAGATTTATAATTCTTATTTAGCTTTTCATATCCTTGGCTTTAATTGATTAACTGGAAACTCTTGAGTTATTGAAATTATCGTGATTGATGGTTATGGTTGCTAATTGACTTGAATTCCACTAACTCTAGTCTTTCTTTAGGAGTTGGCTAGGACTTGGGGAATCTAACAAATTAGTTCACTTGACTTTCCTTGCTTTAGTAAAGGTTAACTAAGTGGGATTAACCTCCATTCTCATAAGAATAACTGGGATAGGACTTCCGAATTTTCACACCTTGCCAAGAGTTTATTTTATAGTTATTTATTTATTTTACTTGTCATTTAAATTACTCGTTCCTTACTCTCAAAACCCCCAATTTACAAAACTCATAACCAATAATAAGAACATACCTCCCTGCAGTTCCTTGAGAAGATGACCCGAGGTTTAAATACTTCGGTTATCAATTTATTAAGGGGTTTGTTACTTGTGACAACCAAAACGTTTGTGAGAAAGGACTTTTGTTAGTTTAGAAACTATACTTGTAACGGGAATTTATTCTGAATTCTAGACCACGAAAAAGTTCTCTCTTCACCATGCTATTGGTGCAGTATTAGGACAGAGGCATGACAAGCTTCTGCATGTCATTTACTATGCTAGCCATGTTTTAAATGATGCGCAAAAAAATTACACAACCACAGAAAAGGAATTGCTTGCAGTGGTTTATGCCATTGACAAGTTTAGATCTTACTTAGTAGGATCAAAAGTGATTGTGTACACTGACCATGCTGCTCTAAAATATCTCCTCACAAAGCAGGATTCAAAACCAAGACTCATAAGATGGGTGTTGCTTCTGCAAGAGTTTGATATAGAAATAAGAGATAGAAAAGGGACAGAGAATCAAGTAGCTGATCACCTGTCCCGGATAGAACTAGTAGCAGGAGCGTCCCTCCCTCCTACTGAGATCTCTGAAACCTTTTCGGATGAGTAATTGTTTGCTATTCAGGAAGCTCCGTGGTTTGCAGACATTGCAAACTATAAGGCTCAGTAATGTCAAGCTATTGACAGTAAAGAAGCGCTTATTGGGAGGCAACCTAATCTTATTTATCTATGTTAATTACCTTTTCATTTTATTTTCCATTATTATTTTATGTTTTCTTTAGGTTGATAATCATGTGGAGTCATAAAAACAGCTGTAGAATTAAAGCAGAATCAAAAACAACATCAAAAATAGCACACCCTGGAGGAAAGACTTACTGGCATTTTAACGCCAGAAAGAAGTAACAAGCTGGCGTTTAACGCGAGAAAGAAGCAACAAGCTGGCGTTTAACGCGAGAAAGAAGCAACAAGCTGGCGTTTAACGCCAGAACAGAGCACCAAGTTGGCGTTAAACGCCAGAAATAGGCTGCAACCTGGCGTTTAACGCCAGAATTACACTCTAAGGGCGTTTTGCACGCCTAAATGGAGCAGGGATGAGAAGTCCTTGACCCCTCAGGATCTGTAGACCCCACAGGATGCCCACCAACCTCAACTCATTCTCTCTCCCCCAGGATCCCCACCTGCTTCACCATTCAAATTCAAACCATTCACACACCTCCATCTCCTCCATTTCTCCTTCTACTCCCTTCTATCTTCTTTTGCTCGAGGATGAGCAAACCTTTTAAGTTTGGTGTGGAAAAAAGCGTGGCTTTTTATTTTTCTATAACCATTTATGGCACCAAGACCGGAGAAACCTCTAAAAAGAGGAAAAGGAAGGCAGTTGCTTCCACCCCCGAGTCATGAGAGATGGAGAGGTTCATCTCAAGGGTCCATAGTTCAGTGGTAGAGCATTTGACTGCAGATCAAAGAGCCATGAGGGAGGAGCAACAAAGGCAAGGAAGAGATATAGAAGAGCTCAAGAGAACCATTAGTTCTTCAAGAGGAAGAAGACGCCACCCTCACTAAGGTGGACCCGTTCCTTAATCTCCTTGTCTATTTGTTTTTCTGTTTTTCGATTTATATGCTTTATGTTTTATCTATGTTTGTGTCTTTATTACATGATCATTAGTGTCTAGTATCTATGTCTTAAAGATATGAATGTCCTATGAATCCATCACCTTTCTTAAATGAAAAATGTTTTCTAAAAAAGAAAAAGAAGTACATGAATTTCGAATTTTAAAATAGTTTAATTATTTTGATGTGGTGGCAATACTTTTTGTTTGCTGAATGAATGCTTGAACAGTGCATATTTTTGAATTTGTTGTTTATGAATGTTAAAATTGTTGGCTCTTGAAAGAATAATGAAAAAGGAGAAATGTTATTGATAATCTGAAAAATCATAAAAATGATTCTTGAAGCAAGAAAAAGCAGTGAATAGAAAGCTTGCAAAAAAAAGGGGCGAAAAAATTAAGAAAAAGAAAGAAAAAGAAAAAAGCAAGCAGAAAAAGCTAATAACCCTTTAAATCAGAAGGCAAGGGTAAAATAAAAAGGATCCAAGGCTTTGAGCATCAGTGGATAGGAGGGCTGATGAGCGGATAATTTATACGGTTTTTGGCATTATTTTTACATAGTTTTTAGTATGATTTAATTAGTTTTTAGTATATTTTTATTAGTTTTTAAATAAAAATCACATTTCTGGACTTTACTATGAGTTTTTGTATTTTTCTGTGATTTCAGGTAATTTCTGGCTGAAATTGAGGGACTTGAGCAAAAATCAGATTCAGAGGCTGAAGAAGGATTGCAGATGTTGTTGGATTCTGACCTTCCTGCACTCAAAGTGGATTTTCTGGAGCTACAAGAGTCCAAATGGCGCCCTCTCAATTGCGTTGGAAAGTAGACATCCAGGGCTTTCCAGCAATATATAATATTCCATACTTTTCCCGAGTTTAGATGACGTAAACTGGCGTTCAACGCCAGCTTTCTGCCCTATTCTGGCGTTAAATGCCAAAAACAGGTTGCAAAGCAGAGTTAAACGCCAGAAACAAGTTACAAACTGGCGTTTAACTCCAAGGAAGACCTCTACACATGAAAGCTTTAATGCTCAGCCCAAGCACACACCAAGTGGGCCCGGGAGTGGATTTCTACATCATTTACTTATTTCTGTAACCCTAGTAACTAGTTTAGTATAAATAGAACTTTTTACTATCGTGTTAAGAATCTTTTGATCATTTTTGTGACTATCCTTGTATCACTTTTGATCTCTTGATCACGTTTAGGGGACTGGCCATTTGGCCATGCCTGGACCTTGTTCTTATGTATTTTCGACGGTAGAGTTTCTACACACCATAGATTAAGGTGTGGAGCTCTGCTGTTCCTCATGAATTAATGCAAAGTACTATTATTTTTCTATTCAATTTAAGCTTATTTCTTCTCTAAGATATTCATTCGCACACAAGAACATGATGAATGTGATGATTATGTGACACTCATCATCATTCTCACTTATGAACGCGTGTCTGACAAACACTTCCGTTCTACATGCAAACAAGCTTGAATGCATATCTCTTAGCCTCCTGATCTACGATCAGAGTCTTCGTGATATAAGATAGAATTATTGGCGGCTATTCTTGAGATCCGGAAAGTCTAAACCTTGTCTGTGGTATTCCAAGTAGGATCTGGGAAGGGATGGCTGTGACGAGCTTCAAACTCACGAGTGCTGGGTGTAGTGACAGACGCAAAAGGATTACTGAATCCTATTCTAGCATGATCGAGAACCGACAGATGATTAGCCGTGTGGTGACAGCGCATTTGGACCATTTTCACTGAGAGGACGGGATGTAGCCATTGACAACGGTGATGCCCAACATACAGCTTGCCATAGAAAGGAGTATGAAGGATTGGATGAAGGTAGTAGGAAAGCAGAGATTCAGAAGGAACTAAGCATCTCCATACGCTTATCTGAAATTCTCACCAATGAATTACATAAGTATCTCTATCTTTATTTTATGTTTTATTTATCTTTTAATTATTAAAACTCTATAAGCATTTGAATCCGCCTGATTGAGTTTTACAAGGTGACCATAGCTTGCTTCAAGCCGACAATCTCCGTGGGATCGACCCCTTACTCACGTAAGGTTTATTACTTGGACGACCCAGTGCACTTGCTGGTTAGTTGTGCGAAGTTGTGAAAAAGAACTAAGATTATGAACATGCGTATTAAGTTTTTGGCGCCGTTACCAAGGAATGAACAATCACGATTTCGTGCACCAAGTTTTTGGCGCCGTTGCCGGGGATTGTTCGAGTTTGGACAACTGACGGTTCATCTTGTTGCTCAGATTAGGTAATTTTATTTTAATGTTAAGTTTTTGTTTTTATTCCTTTTATTTTCGAAAAATTTTCAAAAAAATAAAAAAATAAAAAATAAAAAATAAAAAAATAAAATAAATTATTCTATGGCTTTAGAATTTTTAAGAATCAATTCTAGAGTTCAAAATGACATGTTGAAGCCTGGCTGGCTGTAAAGCCATGTCTAAATTCTTTTGGACTGAGGCTTCCTCTTCACATGCTTGAACTATGTATGCTGAAGCTTGGCTGGCCATTGGCCATGTCTAGTGTTTTGGACCGGAGCTTTCACTGAAAGCTTGGCTGGCTAGTAAGCCATGTCTAATTCCTGGACTGGAGCTTTAGACTAACATTGCATGATTCCTGGAATTCTCATTAGAAATTTTGAAATCCTTATTTTTCTTTTTTTTCAATTAATTTTCGAAAAATTACAAAAAAAATTTAATAAAATCATAAAAACCAAAAAAATTTGATGTTTCTTGTTTGAGTCTTGTGTCAATTTTTAAGTTTGGTGTCAATTGCATCTTTTTAATTTCATTAAAATTTTCGAAAACTCATGCATTTGTTCTTCATAATCTTCAAGTTGTTCTTGATGATTTTCCTTTTTTGATCTTTGCATTTTCATGTTTTGTGTCTTTTCTTGTTTTTCATATGCATTCTTGAATTATTAATGTCTAGAGAATAAAAATTTTTAAGTTTAGTGTCTTGCATGTTTTTCTTTTCTTAAAAATTTTCAAAAATATGTTCTTGATGTTCATCTTGACATTCAAAGTGTTCTTGGTGTTCATCTTGACATTCAAAGTGTTCTTGCACGCATTAGTTGTTTTGATTCATAATTTTCATGTTTTGTGTCATTTTTATGTTTTTCTCTTTCTTCATTAAAAATTCAAAAAAAAATATATCTTTCCCTTATTCTCTCATAAATTTTCGAAAATTTGGTTTGATTTAGTGAAAAAGTTTTTAAATTTAATTGTTTCTTATGAGTCAAGTCAAATTTTCAATTTAAAAATTCTATCTTTTTCAAATCTTTTTCAAAAATCAAATCTTTTTCATTTAATTTTACATATTTTCGAATTTTTTTTTAAAAAAAAATTTGAATTTCAAAATTCTTTTCTTATTTTTATTTCATATTTCCAAAATTAATGCTAACAATTAATGTGATTGATTCAAAAATTTTAAGTTTGTTACTTGCCTAGTAAGAAAGGTTCAATCTTTAAATTTTAAAATCATATATTTTTGTTTCTTGTTAGTCAAGTAATCAACTTTAATTTTCAAAATCAAATCTTTTTAAATTTCTTTTTCAAGTTTTTTTTCAAAATAAATTTCAATCACATCTTTTTCAAAATCAATTTCAAAATCTTTTCCAACTTCTTATCTTTTCAAAATTGATTTTCAAATCTTTTTCAATTAATCTTATCTTGTTTGATTCTTATCTTTTTCAAAACTACCTAACTAATTCTCTCTCTCTAATTTTCGAAAATCACTAACCCCCTTTTCAAAATTCCTTTTTAATTAACTAATTGTTTTAAATTTTTTAATTTCATTTGTCTTTTTAAAATTTTTGAATTTTAACTTTAATTTTAAATTAAAAACAAAAATATTTTTCTTTTATTTTATTTTCGAATTCTTCCATCTCTCATCGCCTTCTAATTATTTATTTTTTTACTAACACTTCTCTTCTACTCAAAAATTCGAACCAACTCTTCTCCTGTGTGTTCGAATTCTTATCTTTTCTTTCTTCCATCCTTCTCTTATTATACTCATATAAGGAATATCTATACTGTGATATAGAGGATTCCATATTTTCTTTTTTGTTCTCTTCTTTTTTGTATGAGCAGGTACAAGGATAAGAACATTCTTGTTGAAGCTGATCCTGAACCTGAAAGGACTCTGAAGAGGAAGCTAAGGGAAGCTAAAGCACAACTCTCTGGAGAAAATCTGACAGAAGTTTTCGAAAAAGAAGGAGACATGGCCGAAAATAATAACAATGGTGGAGATGCAAGGAAGATGCTTGGTGACTTTACTGCACCAAATTCCAACTTGCATGGAAGAAGCATCTCAATCCCTGCTATTGGAGCAAACAATTTTGAGCTAAAGCCTCAATTAGTTTTTCTGATGCAACAGAATTGCAAGTTTCATGGACTTCCATCAGAAGATCCTTTTCAGTTCTTAACTGAATTCTTGCAGATCTGTGATACTGTTAAGACCAATGGGGTTGATCCCGAGGTCTACAGGCTTATGCTTTTCCCGTTTGCTATAAGAGACAGAGCTAGAATATGGTTGGACTCTCAACCTAAAGATAGCCTGAACTCTTGGGATAAGCTGGGCACGGCTTTCTTAGCCAAGTTCTTTCCTCTTCAAAAGCTTAGCAAGCTTAGAGTGGATGTTCAAACCTTCAAACAGAAAGAAGGTGAATCCCTCTATGAAGCTTGGGAGAGATACAAGCAACTGACCAAAAAGTGTCCTTCTGACATGCTTTCAGAATGGACCATCCTTGATATATTCTATGACGGTCTGTCTGAATTATCTAAGATGTCATTGGACCATTCTGCAGGTGGATCCATTCACCTAAAGAAAATGCCTGCAGAAGCTCAGGAACTCATTGACATGGTTGCAAATAACCAGTTCATGTACACTTCTGAAATGAATCCTGTGAGTAATGGGACACCTCAGAGAAAGGAAGTTATTGAAATTGATACTCTGAATGCCATATTGGCTCAGAATAAAATATTAACTCAGCAAGTCAATATGATTTCTCAGAGTCTGAATGGATTGCAAGCTGCATCTAATAGTACTAAGGAAGCATCTTCTGAAGAAGAAGCTTATGATCCTGAAAACCCTGCCATAGCAGAGGTGAATTACATGGGTGAAGCCTATGGAAACACCTATAATCCCTCCTGGAGAAATCATCCAAATTTCTCATGGAAGGATCAACAAAAGCCTCAACAAGGCTTTAATAATGGTGGAAGAAACAGGTTTAGCAATAGCAAGCCTTTTCCATCACCCACTCAGCAACAGACAGAGAATTCTGAGCAGAATCTATCTAGCTTAGCAAATATAGTCTCTGATCTATCTAAGGCCACTCTAAGTTTCATGAATGAAACAAGATCCTCCATTAGAAATTTGGAGGCACAAGTGGGCCAGCTGAGTAAAAGAGTCACTGAAACTCCTCCTAGTACTCTCCCAAGCAATATAGAAGAGAATCCAAAAAGAGAGTGCAAGGCCATTACCTTACTTGGTTTGGCCGAACCCAGAGAGGAGGAGAAGGACGTGAATCCTAGTGAGGAAGACCTCCTGGGACGTTCACTGACCAATAAGGAGTTTCCCTTTGAGGAACCAAAGGAATCTGAGGCTCATCTAGAGAACATAGAGATTCTATTGAACCTCCTTTTACCATTCATGAGCTCTGATGACTATTCTTTCTCTGAAGAGGATGAAGACATCAGTGAAGAGCAGGTTGCTAAATATCTAGGAGCCATCATGAAGTTGAATGCCAGTTTATTTGGTAATGATACTTGGGAGGATGAATCCCCCTTGTTCACCAATGAACTTAGTGCATTGATAAGGCAGACATTGCCTCAGAAGAAACCGAATCCCGAAAAGTTCTTCATACCTTGTACCATAGGCACCATGACCTTTGAGAAGGTTCTGTGTGACCTTAGGTCAGGGATAAACCTCATGCCACTCTCTGTAATGGAGAAACTGGGAATCTTTGATGTACAAGCTGCAAGAATCTCACTAGAGATGGCAGACAAATCAATGAAATAGGCTTATGGATTAGTAGAGGACTTGTTAGTAAAGGTTGAAGGCCTTTACATCCCTGCTGATTTTATAATCTTAGACACTGGGAAGGATGAGGATGAATCTATCATCCTTGGAAGACTCTTCCTAGCCACAGCAAAAGCTGTGATTGATGTAGACAGAGAAGAGTTGGTCCTTCAACTAAATGAGGACAACCTTGTGTTTAAAACTCAAGGATCTCCTTCTGTAACCATGAAGAGGAAGCATGAAAAGCTTCTCTCACTGCAGAGTCAACCAAAGCCCCCACAGTCAAACTCTAAGTTTGGTGTTGGGAGGCCACAACTAAACTCTAAGTTTGGTGTTGAACCCCCATATTCAAACTCTAAGTTTGGTGTTGGGAGGTCCCAACAATGCTCTGAACATCTGTGAGGCTCCATGAGGGCTCACTGTCAAGCTATTGACTTTAAAGAAGCGCTTGTTGGGAGGCAACCCAATGTTAATTAATTATATCTATTTATTTTCCATTGCTATTCTATGTTTTCCTTAGGTTGATGATCATGTGAAGTCACAAAAACAACTGAAAAATCAAAAACAGAATGAAAAACAGCATTAAAAACAGCTCACCCTGGAGGAAGAGCTTACTGGCGTTTAAACGCCAGTAAGAAGCATCAAACTGGCGTTTAACGCAAGAAAAAAGCATCAAGCTGGCGTTAAGTGCCAGAAACAAGCACCAAACTGGCGTTTAACGCCAGAACAGAGCATGAAATTAGCGTTAAACGCCAGAAAAAAGCAGCAAGCTGGCGTTTAATGCCAGACATGCATTCTAAGGGCGTTTTGCATGCCTAATTGGAGCAGGAATGCTAAGTCCTTGACTCCACAGGATCTGTGGACCCCACAGGATCCCCACCTACCCCACCTCTTCTTCTCTCCTCTTTACACCTTTTCATAACTCTCTTCCCCAAATACCCTTCACCGATCACCTCCATACCTCTTCCCCAAATACCCTTAACCACTCACATCCATCTACTCTTCCCCATAAACCCCACCTACCTCCAAAATTCAAATTCTTTTCCCTCCCAAACCCAACCCTAATGGCCGAAACCTACCCTCCCCCCACCCCTATATAAACCCCTCAACACTACTCCATTTTCACACATTACAACCACCACTCCTCCCCCTTGGCCGAATTCACCTTCTCCCTCCATCTCCTTAATTTTCTTCTTCTTCTACTACTTCCTTTCTTCTTTTGCTCAGGGACGAGCAAACCTTTTAAGTTTGGTGTGGTAAAAGCATTGCTTTTTGTTTTTTCATAACCATTAATGGCACCTAAGGCCAGAGAAACCTCAAGAAAGATGAAAGGGAATGCAATTGCTTCCACCTCTGAGTCATGGGAGATGGAGAGATTCATCTCAAAGGTCCATCAAGACCACTTCTATGAAGTTGTGGCCAAGAAGAAGGTGATCCCTGAGGTCCCTTTTAAGCTCAAAAAGAGCGAGTATCCGGAGATCCGACAAGAGATTAGAAGAAGAGGGTGGGAAGTTCTCTCTAATCCTATTCAACAAGTTGGAATCTTAATAGTTCAAGAGTTCTATGCAAATGCATGGATCACTAGGAACCATGATCAAAGTATGAACCCAAACCCAAAGAACTGGCTTACCATGGTTCGGGAGAAATACTTAGATTTCAGTCTGGAAAATGTAAGGTTGGCGTTCAACTTGCCAATGATGCAAGAAAATGCATGCCCCTACACTAGAAGGGTCAACTTTGATCAAAGGTTGGACCAAGTCCTCATGGACATATGTGTGGAAGGAGCTCAATGAAAAGTTGACTCAAGAGGCAAGCCGGTTCAATTGAGAAGACCGGACCTTAAGCCTGTAGCTAGAGGATGGTTGGAGTTCATCCAACGCTCAATTATTCCTACTAGCAACCGGTCTGAAGTTACTGTAGACCGGGCCATCATGATCCATAGTATCATGATTGGGGAGGAAGTGGAAGTTCATGAGATTATACCTCAAGAACTCTACAAGGTGGCTGACAAGTCCTCCACTTTGGCAAGGTTAGCCTTTCCTCACCTCATTTGCCACCTCTGCAATTCGGCTGGAATTGACATAGAGGGAGACATCCTCATTGAAGAGGACAAGCCCATCACTAAGAAAAGGATGGAGCAAACAAGAGATCATGGACCTCAACAAGAGCATGAGGAAATTCCTCACCATGAAATCCCTGAGATGCCTCAAGGGATGCACTTCCCTCCACAGAACTATTGGGAGCAAATCAACACCTCCCTAGGAGAATTAAGTTCCAACATGGGACAACTAAGGATGGAACACCAAGAGCACTCCATCATTCTCCATGAGATTAGAGAAGATCAAAGAGCTATGAGAGAGGAGCAACAAAGACAAGGAAGAGACATAGAGGAGCTCAAGAGCACCATTGGTTCTTCAAGAAGAGGAAGACGCCACCCTCACTAAGGTGGACCCGTTCCTTAATCTCTTTGTCTATTTATTTTTCTCTGTTTTTTGTTTACTATGCTTTATGTTTATGTTTGTATCTTATTACATGATCATTAGTATTTAAGTGTCTATGTCTTAAAGCTATGGATGTCCTATGAATCCATCACCTTTCTTAAATGAAAAATGCTTTAATTACAAAAGAACAAGATGTACATGAATTTTGAATTCATCCTTGAAATTAGTTTAATTATTTTGATGCAGTGACAATACCTTTTGTTTTCTGAATGAATGCTTGAGCAGTGCATATGTCTTTTGATATTGTTGTTTATGGATGTTAAATATGTTAGCTCTTGAAAGAATGATGAAAAGGAGAAATGTTATTGATAATCTGAAAAATCATAAAATTGATTCTTGAAGCAAGAAAAAGCAGTGAATACAAAAGCTTGCGAAAAAAAAAAGAAAAGAAGAATGGCGAAAAAAAAAAGAGAAACAAAAAGAAAAAGCAAGCAGAAAAAGCCAAAATCTCTTTAAACCAAAAGGAAAGAGCAAAAAGCCAATAGCCCTTAAAACCAAAAGGCAAGGGTAAAAAGGATCCAAGGCTTTGAGCATTAATAGATAGGAGGGCCTAAAGGAATAAAATCCTGGCCTAAGCGGCTAAACCAAGCTGTCCCTAACCATGTGCTTGTGGCGTGAAGGTGTCAAGTGAAAACTTGAGACTGAGTGGTTAAAGTCGAGGTCCAAAGAAAAATGAAGAGTGTGCTTAAGAATCCTGGACACCTCTAATTGGGGACTCTAGCAAAGCTGAGACACAATCTGAAAAGGTTCACCCAGTTATGTGTCTGTGGCATTTATGTATCCGGTGGTAATACTGGAAAACAAAGTGCTTAGGGCCACGGCCAAGACTCATAAAGTAGCTGTGTTCAAGAATCAAAATTCTAAACTAGGAGAATCAATAACACTATCTGAATTCTGAGTTCCTATAGATGCCAATCATTCTGAACTTCAAGGGATAAAGTGAGATGCCAAAACTGTTCAGAGGCAAAAAGCTACTAGTCCCGCTCATCTAATTGGAGCTAAGTTTCATTGATATTTTGGAATTTATAGTATATTCTCTTCTTTTTATCCTATTTGATTTTCAGTTGCTTGGGGACAAGCAACAATTTAAGTTTGGTGTTGTGATGAGCAGATAATTTATACGCTTTTTGGCATTATTTTTACATAGTTTTAGTATATTTTTATTAGTTTTTAAATAAAAATCACATTTTTAGATTTTACTATGAGTTTGTATGTTTTTCTGTGATTTCAGGTAATTTCTGGCTAAAATTGAGGGCTTGAGAAAAAATCAGATTCAGAGGCTAAAGAAGGACTGCAGATGCTGTTGGATTCTGACCTCCCTTCACTCAAAGTGGATATTCTGTAGCTACATGAGTCCAAATCACACGCTCTCAATTGCGTTGAAAAGTAGACATCCAAGACTTTCCAGAAATATATAATATTCTATACTTTGCCTGAGTTTAGATGACACAAACTGGCGTTCAACACCAGCTTTCTGCCCTATTCTGGCGTTAAACGCCAGAAATAGGTTGCAAAGCAGAGTTAAACGCCAGAAACAAGTTACAAACTGGCGTTTAACTCCAAGGAAGACCTTTACACGTGAAAGCTTCAATGCTCAGCCCAAGCACACACCAAGTGGGCCCGGGAGTGGATTTCTGCATCATTTACTTATTTCTGTAACCTTAGTAACTAGTTTAGTATAAATAGAACTTTTTACTATCGTGTTAAGAATCTTTTGATCATTTTTGAGACTATCCTTGTATCACTTTTGATCTCTTGATCTCGTTTAGGGGGCTGGCCATTCGTCCATGCCTGGACCTTGTTCTTATGTATTTTCGACGGTAGAGTTTCTAAACACCATAGATTAAGGTGTGGAGCTCTGCTGTTCCTCATGAATTAATGCAAAGTACTATTGTTTTTCTATTCAATTCAAGCCTATTTCTTCTCTAAGATATTCATTCGCACACAAGAACATGATAAATGTGATGATTATGTGACGCTCATCATCATTCTCACTTATGAACGCGTGCCTGACAAATACTTCCGTTCTACATGCAAACAAGCTTGAATGCATATCTCTTAGCCTCTTGATCTATGATCAAAGTCTTCGTGGTATAGGCTAGAATTATTGGCGGATATTCTTGAGATCCGAAAAGTCTAAACCTTGTCTGTTGTATTCCGAGTAGGATCTGGGAAGGGATGGCTGTGACGAGCTTCAAACTCGCGAGTGCTGGGCATAGTGACAGACGCAAAAGGATTACTGAATCCTATTCTAGCATGATCGAGAACCGACAGATGATTAGCCGTGCGGTGACAGCGCATTTGGACCATTTTCACTGAGAGGACGTGATGTAGCCATTGACAACGGTGATGCCCAACATACAGCTTGCCATAGAAAGGAGTATGAAGGATTGGATGAAGGCAGTAGGAAAGCAGAGATTCAGAAGGAACTAAGCATCTCCATACGCTTATTTGAAATTCTCACCAATGAATTACATAAGTATCTCTATCTTTATTTTACGTTTTATTTATCTTTTAATTATTAAAACACTATAACCATTTGAATCTGCCTGATTGAGATTTACAAGGTGACCATAGCTTACTTCAAGCCGACAATCTCCGTGGGATCGACCCTTACTCACGTAAGGTTTATTACTTGGATGACCCAGTGCACTTGCTGGTTAGTTGTGCGAAGTTGTGAAAAAGAACTAAGATTTTGAACGTGCGTATTAAGTTTTTGGCACCGTTATCAAGGAATGAACAATCACGATTTCATGCACCAAGGGCCCACAAGAATAAAATCCTGGCCTAAGCGGCTAAACCAAGCTGTCCCTAACCATGTGCGTGTGGCATGAAGGTGTCAAGCGAGAAGCTTGAGACTGAGTGGTTAAAGTGAGATGCCAAATGCTTAGAGTCACGGCCAAGACTCATAAAGTAACTATGTTCAAGAATCAACATACTGAACTAGGAGAATCAATAACACTATCTGAATTCTGAGTTCCTATAGATGCCAATCATTCTGAACTTCAAAGGATAAAGTGAGATGCCAAAACTGTTCAGAAGCAAAAAGCTAATAGCCCCGCTCATCTAATTAAGACTGATCTTCATAGATGTTTTTGGAATTCATTTTATATTCTCTTCTTTTTATCCTACTTTGTTTTTAGTTGCTTGGGGACAAGCAACAATTTAAGTTTGGTGTTGTGATGAGTGGATAATTTATACGCTTTTTGGCATTGTTTTTACATAGTTTTTCGTATGTTTTAGTTAATTTTTAGTATAATTTTATTAGTTTTTATGCAAAAATCACATTTCTGGACTTTACTATGAGTTTGTGTGTTTTTCTGTGATTTCAGGTATTTTCTGGCTAAAATTGAGGGACCTGAGCAAAAATCTGATTCAGAGGCTAAAAAGGGACTGCAGATGTTGTTGGATTCTGGCCTCTTTGCACTCGAAATGGATTTTCTGGAGCTACAGAAACCTTATTGGCGCGCTCTCAATTGCGTTGGAAAGTAGATATTCAGGGCTTTCCAGCAATATATAATAGTCCATACTTTGCCCGAGTTTTGACGACGTAAACTGGCGTTTAAACGCCAACTTCCTGCCCTATTCTGAAGTTAAACGCTAGAAACAGGTTACAAACCAGAGTTAAACGCCAAAAACAGGCTGCAACCTGGTGTTTAACTACAAGAGAAGCCTCTACACGTGTAAAGCTCAATGCTCAGCCCAAGCACACACCAAGTGGGCTCCGGAAGTGGATTTCTGCACTATCTACCTCAGTTTATTCATTTTCTGTAACCCTAGGTTACTAGTTCAGTATAAAAACTACTTTTAGAGATTTATTTTGTATCTCATGACGTTTTCACATTTTACATTGTATTTCTGACAGCATGAGTCTCTAAACCCCATGGTTGGGGGGTGAGGAGCTCTGCTGTGTTTCGATGAATTAATGCAATTACTACTGTTTTTCATTCAATCACGCTTGTTTTTATTCTAAGATATTCACTCGCACTTCACCCTGATGAATGTGATGATCCGTGACACTCATCATCATTCTCACCTATGAACGCATTCCTGACAACCACCTCCGTTCTATCTGCACTAGCTTGAGTGTGTATCTCTTAGCCTCCTGGTTCACGATCAGAGTATTCGTGGTATAGGCTAGAACTATTGGCGGCCATTCCTGAGATCCGGAAAGTCTAAACCTTGTCTGTGGTATTCCGAGTAAGATCTAGAAAGGGATGACTGTGACAAGCTTAAAACTCGCGAGTGTTGGGCGTAGTGACAGACGCAAAAGAATCAATGGATTCTATTCCAACATGAGTAAGAACCGACAGATGATTAGCCATGCGGTGACAGCGCATTTAGACCATTTTCACTGAGAGGATGGATAGTAGCCATTGACAACGGTGATCCACCAACATACGGCTTGCCATGGAAGGAGACCTGTGTGCGTGAAGAAGAAGACAGTAGGAAAGCAGAGATTCAGAATACAGAGCATCTCTAAAACCTCAATCTGTTCTCCATTGCTTCATAACAAGTATTATTTATTTTATGTTAATTACTTTTCATAAACCCAACCATTTTTATTATTAATTTCCTGATTAAGAATTACAAAATAACCATAGCTTGCTTCAAGCCGACAATCTCCGTGGGATCGACCCTTACTCACGTAAGGTATTACTTGGACAACCCAGTGAACTTGCTGGTTAGTGGTACGAGTCGTGAAAAGTGTGATTTACAATTCGTGCACCACGTACTGATGAGTGGATATTTTATACCCTTTTTGGTACTATTTTCTTAGTGTTTTTAGGTATATTTTGTTAAGTTTTATTATATTTTAGTAGGTTTTAGTGTAAAAATCACATTTCGGATGCCACTTTGAGTTTTTGTTTTTTTATGATTTTGGGTGATTTTTGGGTAAAAATGGCAAGTTTTGGCAAAGTCTGATTCAGAGGAAAAGAAAGGATAGCAGATGTTATCAAATTCTGACCTCTGTGTATTCAAACGAGCATTTCTGGAGCTACAAAGGTTCAATTAATGCATTCTCAACAGAGCTGGAAAGCTAACTTTCAGAGCTTTCCTGAAATATATAATAGTCTATACTTTTCTTTGGAAAAGACTGCCCAAAACGGGCGTTGAACATCCAACTTACTCTCTTTCTGGCATTCAACGCCCAAACAGGACCAACCTCCCAAGTTGAATGCTCAAACTGGCATTCAACGCCAGCCAGGGAGTAGGAACCAAAGTTGAATGCCTAGAACTCAAGTTAGACGCTAGGCATCAGCCTAAACACTCACCAAGTGGGCCCCAAAGTGAATTTTAGCACTTTTTATCTTATTTTATTTTCTTTTTGTAATTTTTAATTAAGAATAATAACTTTTAGGTTTAGTCTTAGAGTTTTTATTAAAAATAAGAGACTTCCTTCTTCCGGAGGAACATGCCTCCCAGGAGGGGAAAAACACAGACACATTATTTTGCACCTTCTTTGTTTTCTATAAAGTATGAGCAACTAAACCTCCTAAGTTAAGGATAGGAGCTCTGCTCATTCCCATGGATTAATATCATTACTTTTCTATTTTAATATATGTTTGATTCTATTCTATGATGCATTGTCGTTCTTTATCCTTATGAATTTAGGGTGGAACGTAAGTATGACCCCTTATTCTACATGAGTTCTTGCGAGTCCCTGACAGGATAGTATTGAGCTGCAGCTTGAGAATGCATCATAGGTTCCAACAGAGTATCTGGGCTAATTGGGATAAGTGACAAAAAATCTTGTTAGTCATGGGTAATTGAAGTTGTTGTGGCGCTAAGGCTAGAATCTGCAGCTTCATTCTCCGATCCGGAAGATCTGACCTTGTCTGTGGCGTTTTGAGTAGGATCACCAAAGATTGAATTGCATGAGCTTCAACCTTGTTCAGATCGAATGACCACTGACCCTGGCATTTGGTGTGGATCAGAGGAGATTAATGACTACTGACCCTAGCTTTAATTACTTACAGCCTTGCCATTGAATGAATCACTCATTGTTAAAGTAGTCAGTAAGAAGTATTAATCCAGAAGGATAAGCATCTCCGAGACCTTAACTGATTTTCCATCATTGTTTCTACACCAGTTCGGTATTACATTATTTATTATTCTGTTTTATGCATTTACAACAACAACTATCTCTTTTATTCGTCTGACTAAGATCTGCAAGATAATCATTGCTTGCTCAATCCGACAATCCTCGTGGGATCGACTCTCACTCACCTGAGGTATTACTTAGACGACTCGGTGCACTTGCCAGCTCAGTTGTGCGAGTTCTAATTTCGCACACCAAGTTTTTGGCGCCGTTACCGGAGATTGTTCGTGATTGACAAACTACCAGTTGTCTTGCTCCTTAGATAAGGTACTTTTTACTAGTTTTCTTTTAATTTCTTTTCTTGTTAAATTTCAAAAACTCTTTAAAAATCTTTTTCAAAAATTTATCGTTAGTCATCTTTTTTTTTGTTTGAGTCTTGTGTCAAGTCTTAAGTTTGGTGTCCCTTTAGTTTTTGTTTCTTTTCTTGAATCTTTGAAAATTGTTCTTGTTGTCTTTCTTTGTGTTCGAATTTTTCTTTGTATTATTCTTATTTGATTTCAAAATTTTTAAATTTGGTGTCTTTTAGTGTTTTTCTCTCTCTATTTTCGAAATGTATGTCATTTAATTTCAAAATTTTTAAGTTTAATATCTTTTAGTATTTTTTATTTTAATTTTTTAAAATTATTGTTGTTTAAATTCAAAATTTTTAAGTTGGTATCTTTTCATTTAATTTAATTTTTTTTGTTTATATTTTTTTCTTTAATCTTTATCTTATCCTTTTCTTTGATTTTAAAATTTTGTTATCTTATCTTTCTTTTTAAATTCAAATTTTAAAATTTTAGTATTTGGTTAGTTTTCCTTTCTTTCAAATTTGAATTTCAAAGTCTTTCTTTGAATTTCTCTTTTTAATTTCAAAATTTTCTAAAAATCAAATCTTTTGTCTTAAATTTTTAAAATCTTATCTTATCTTGTTTGACTTTTTCTTTCCAAATTTAAATTTTAAAATCTTTGATTGACTTTCTTTTTAAAATTTCAAAAATTTTCAAAATTAAATCTTTTATTTTATTTTCAAATCTTGTTAGTTAGTTATTTATTTTATCTTATTTTAATTTTAAAAGTTTGGTGTCTTAATTAGTAATCTTGTTTTTCTTGTTTATCTTTTTTATCTTTAAATTCTTTATCTTATCTTTTTCTTTGATTTTCAAAATTTTGTTATCTCATCCTATTTCAAATTTAAAATTTTAAGTTTTTGAATCGTGTTAGTTTTACTTTCTTTTAAAATTTGAATTTTTAAATTTTTTTAAAAGTTATCTGATCTTTAACTTCAATTTAAATTTTAAAAGTTTAGTATTTAGTTTGTTTTTCTTTCTTTTAAATTTGAATTTTAAAATCTTTAAAATTTTAAAATCTTATCTTATCTTGTTTCTCTCTCTCTTGACCTTTCCAATTTTTGAAATTCAAAATCTTTAATTGACTTTTTTTTTTAATTTTTGATATTTTTAATTATTATTTTTATATTTTTTATTTATTTTCAAATTTCTAAAAAAAAATTATCTTTTGAGTATCTCACTGGGAGTTCTCTAGACTTTGACATAGAGACTCCCCACCTTTCTTTGTTTCTTGACTGTGTAGGAACATTAGAATCACTATGTATCTAGATGGAGGTGCACAACCCAAAAGAACCCTGGAATTTTTCTCAACTCTCAACCCTAATCTCTATAGAAGCAGCATTAATATACCTCCTATTGGAGTAGATTATTTTGAGCTCAACCAAGAGTTGATCTTCCTAGTGCAACAAAATTGCCAGTTTTATGGACTCCCATAGGAAGACCCCAATAAATTCATTTTGACTTCTTGTAGATCTGTGATACTGTAAAAATCAATGGAGTAGGTCCTGAAGTCTATAGGCTAATGCTTTTTCCATTTGCTGTAAGGGACCAAGCAAAGAATTGGCTTCGCAACCAGCCCAGAGGGAGTTTAAACACTTGGGAAAAGGTGATTGACAAGTTTCTGAACAAGTTCTTTCCCCCAAGAAGGTTGACTAAGTTGATGATAGATATTTAGACCTTTAAGCAAGGAGAAAGCGAGTCCCTCTACAATGCTTGGGAGAGGTACAAGCTGATGCTTAGAAAATGCCCGACGGAAATGTTTTTCAATTGGGTTAAGCTGGATATTTTCTATTACGGTCTCTCTGAGGTGGCCAAGAGGTCATTGGATCACTCTGCAGGTGGTTCTCTATACATAAAAATGATTGTTGAAGAAGCTAATGAACTAATTGAGAGAGTCACCAGTAATCAGTATCTATACTCATCCGGTGAGACCTCAATGAAAGGAGACGTCAAGACAGTGCCCACTGAATCGACCGCTCCTGAACAAAATGAATCATCAGCCCAGCAGCTACACCTTCTCACACAACAAGTGCTAAGATTGCAAGAAGTATTGCAGGAATCCCAAGCCTCCATCCAGAGTATGGAAGCACAATTGAACCAGGTTGAATAACATTTGTCTGAACAGATAAGAGAAGAGTGCCAAGCCATCCAATTAGAGAGTGGAAGGACCCTAAACCACCAGCCCCAAAACAGTAAGAAGCAGGGGGAAGAGGAAATGGCAGAAGATAAACAAGCTATAACTCAGAGAAACATCAAGGGTGCTGAATGCCTAGAAAGGGATAATAAAGGCATCCAACACCCAAAAGGGAGCAACCTTGGCGTTGAACACTAAGAAGGAATCACCAAGGGCGTTCAACCCCCAGAAAGGGTGGACAACAGACACATCAATTCAGGAGACACCTCCCCTAGACAGTTTGACCACCCTTCCTCAGTCCCTAGGGGTACTCACCCTGCACCACTCATGGCCCTTGAGTACAAGGCCAAGTCACCATACCCTCAAAGACTCCAAAAAGCAGAAAAGGATAAGCAATTTGCCGAGTTCTTAGAAGTTTTCAAAAAGCTGGAGATCAAAATCCTCTTTGCAGAGGCTCTTGAATAAATGCCTTCATATGCTAAGTTCATGAAGGAAATACTGAATAACAAGAGGGATTGGAAGGTAGTAGAGACAGTGGTGCTTCCTAAGGAATGCAGTGTAGTCATTCAGAAGAATCCTCCAGAAAAACTAAAGAGACCTCTCACTCTTCCCAGTGACAGTGCCTACCCCAAGCGTAGAGTGCAAGGCCATCATAATGGATACTGAATCTATACCAAAGGAGGAAGTGCAAGTTGCTAAAGGGTCAGAGGAAGTATAAGCTCTAGAAAAGGCTGAGGCTACATTGCCACATGCCTCCTCTATGACACCCATTCAAGAGTTTGAATCACCACATCCTTAGAAGCCCCAAAAGGAGACCAAGGACGAGCACTGCTCACAGTTCTTGGAAGTCTTTAAGAAGCTACAAATCAATATTCCTTTTGCTGGGGTTTGAAGCAAAGGCCTCTCTCTACTGGAGGAAACTTCATTGATGCTGAGAGAGGCAAATTGGTGCTGAGCTTACGTAAGCAGTGGATGGTTTTCATGGTCTTTAAACCTCCACTACCCCCTGATAAAAGAGGTACTTGGATGCAGGGTACAACGATGAAGCCTCCTCCCTTGGTAGAAACTCATACAGTTTCCCTAGCCATCAAAACTATGTTTGGTGTTAGGTGTGCACTATCAATCAAGGAGGAAGGTCACAAGAGAAGGATACCTAGGGGATGGAAAAACAACAATATCCCTACTGAAGGCTTCTCACCAGGGACGAGGGTAGTATTCCCTGCAAACTCAATCCTGCCTCATGCATTGAATAGGATCCTATCTCTTGAGCATATTAAGCTGATCCATGATAGCACAGGAAAGAAGCTCCTAATGAGGAGTGAGGATTTATTCCTCTATGACTATCTTCCTCCTTGAAGGAACTGACCATCAAGCTAGTGACGGTAAAGAAGCGTTTGTTGGGAGGCAACCTAACCATGAGTAGAGTACTATTATTTTTATTTCTTTTGTTTATCTCCATTTGCTTTTATTTTAATTAATTGCCACAAGTTTCCCTTGCTTTTTAACGTTTGTGATCATGTGTAGCACTTAGAACAGAAATAGGAATGTGTAGGAGAGAAACAGAACACCCTGGAGGGTGCCCCTTACTGGCGTTCAACGCCAGAAGGGAGAAGAGAGTTTGGGTGTTCAACGCCCATGAGGGAAGCAGTCCTGGCGTTCAACGCCAAGAGGGGACCAATTTTCTTGCGGATAAGCAAACTTTTTAAGATTGGTGTTGTAGAGCGAGCTCTAGGTGTATAGTATCATCAATAGCACAAAAGGGAGGTGAATCATCTTCATAGAAGAGCACAGCTTGAACAACCATCAGCACTAAGGTGGTTGAGTTTCATTCCCCCTTCTTTTCTGATTTTCAGTATTCTGTTCTATTTTCTGTTTTCTATTCTAGCTCTTGCATTATCACTATTAGGATTCCCTTTGCTTTCTAGTCTAGTAGTTCAATTTTGAAATTTAAAAAAAAAATTGGGTAGAAGATATCTCATGCATTACTCACTAAAGCTTAAAAAGAAATTTTTTGAAAAAAAAGCAGTAAAATGCATAAGATCTTTAGTTATATCATAAGTTATTCCAATTACTTTGATGTGGTGGCCTTGCCTTTACTTTCTGAATGTATGAATTAACTATGCATAATTGATGTTGAAGTTGAGCATATTGGCTCTTGAAGAACAGTAAATTTAGAGAAGTATTATTGATTCCCTGAAAAATAAAAAATATTGATTCTTGAAGCAAGAAAAAATAGAAAAAATAAAAGAAAAAGAAAAATAAAAAGCTCAAAAGAAAAAGAAAAGAGCAAGGATCCAAGGTTTTGAGCATCAATGGTTAGGAGGGTAAAAAATTGGCCTAAAAAGCTCAAATGAGTTGTTATCCCTAGCTAAATGCTTGTGGTGTGAAAGTGTCAAGTAAAAAGCTTGAGACTGAGCAGTTAAAGTCGTGATCCAAACCTAAAGAGTACGCTTAAGAACTCTGGGCACCACTGTCTGGGAATTTAAGCAAAGCTAAATTCGAATCCAAAGGGATTCCCCCAGTTAAGTGCATGTGGCGTTTATGTATCCGGTAGTAATACTTGAAAACAAAACGCTTAGAGTCACAGCTAGGCTCAAAGGTGCAAAACACCGAAAAGAAGCTGTGATCAAGAATCAAGAAAAGCCAAAAGAAGAGAATCAATAATATCATCTGGATTCTAGTTCCAAAAGATGTCAATATTTCTGAGCTTCGAAGGAAAATGAGATGCCAAAACTGTTCAGAAGTAAAGAGCTAATAGCCCCATTCAATTATGAGCTTCATGGAAAACTCTAAGACTTATTGTATCTTTCTCTTCTTTTTAGTCCTACTTATTTTTGGTTACTTGAGGACAAGCAACAGTTTAAGTTTGGTGTTTTGATGAGTGGATATTTTATACCCTTTTTGGTACTATTTTCTTAGTGTTTTTAGTTATATTTTGTTGAGTTTTATTATGTTTTAGTAGGTTTTAGTGCAAAAATCACATTTTGGATGCTACTTTGAGTTTTTGTGTTTTTCTTATGATTTTAGGTGATTTTTTGGTGAAAATGGTAAGTTTTGGCAATGTCTGATTCAGAGACAAAGAAAGGATAGCAGATGCTGTCAAATCCTGACCTCCATGCATTCAAATGAGCATTTTTGGAGCTACAGAGGTCCAATTGACAGCTCTCAATGGCATTGGAAAGCTAACTTCCAGAGCTTTCCAGACATATATAATAGTCTTTACTTTTCTTTGGAAAGAACTGCCCAAAATAGGCGTTGAACGCCCTACTTACTCTCTTTCTGGCATTCAACGCCCAAACAGGACCAACCTCCCAAGTTGAACGCCCAAACTGGCATTCAATGCTAGCCAGGGAGCAGGAACCAAAGTTGAATGCCCAGAACTCAAGTTAGATACCAGGCATCAGTCCAAATACTCACTAAGTGGGCTCCAAAGTGGATTTTAGCACTTTTTAGCTTATTTTATTTTCTTTTTGTAATTTTTAATTAAGAACAATATATTTTAGGTTTAGTTTTAGAGTTTTTATTATAAATAAGAGACTTTCTTCCTCTGGAGGATCATGCCTCCCAGGAGGGGAGAAGCACAGACACATTACTTTGCACCTTCTTTGTTTTCTGTAAAGTATGAGAAACTAAACCTCCTAAGTTAAGGATAGGAGCTTTGCTCATTCCCATGGATTAATATTATTACTTTTCTATTTTAATATATGTTTGATTCTATTCTATGATGCATTGTCGTTCTTCATCCTTATGAATCTAGGGTCGAACGGAAGTATGACCCCTTATTCTACATTTGTTCTTGCGAGTCCCTGATAGAACAGTATTGAGCTGCAGCTTGAGAATGCATCACAGGTTCCAACAGAGTATCTGGGCTAAATGGGATAAGTAACATAAAATCTCATTAGTCATGAGTAATTGAGATTTCTGTGGCGCTAAGGCTAGAATCCAGAGCTTCATTCTCTGATCCAGAAGATCTGACCTTGTTTGAGGATCACCAGAGATTAAATTGTGTGAGCTTCACCCTCGTTCAGATCGAATGACTATTGACCCTGGCGTTTGGTGTGGATCAGAGTAGATTAATGACCACTGACCCTGGCTTTAATCACTTACAACCTTGCCATTGAATGAATCACTCATTGTTAAAATAGTCCGTAAGAAGTATTAATCCAGAAGGATAAGCATCTCCGAGGCCTTAACTGATTTTCCATCATTGTTTCTACACCAGTTCGGTATTACTTTATTTATTATTTTGTTTTATGTGTTTACAACAACAACTATCTCCTTTATTCGCCTAACTAAGATCTACAAGATAATCATTGCATGCTCAATCCAACAATCCTTGTGGGATCGACCCTCACTCACCTGAGGTATTACTTGGATGACCCGGTGCACTTGCCGGTTCAGTTGTGAGAGTTCTAATTTCGCGCACCATGTACCAATCTTCAAAGGAGGATCTTGGAAGTGACTTTGTAAATAAATTTGCCAAATTATCGCTTGAGTAGATTTGTTGGATGTCAATTGTACCTTGATTTTGAAGATCATGAGTAAAGAAGAATTTAGGAGAAATATGCTTTGTTCTATCACCTTTGATGTATCCACCCTTAAGTTGAGTAATGCATGCTGTATTATCTTCAAACAAGACAGTTGGAGCTATCTTATGATCAATTAATCCACATGATGACAGAATATATCCGGTCGTGTATTATTAGCAAGATACATTAGTGCTCCAATGTCACAAAGATATAGTACTTTAGGACCAAGGATATTTTCATTTTCTTCTTTAGGACAGAATTGATCATTTTCCACATCCAAAGACCTTGCGATCATTGGGGTACTTAATGGATGTGACTTATCCATATAAAATCTATTCAAGATCTTTTTTTTGTATGTTGTTTCATGAATAAATATCCTATTTTTTGTATGCTCCATCTGCAGGCTGAGACAAAATTTAGTCTTTCCAAGATCTTTCATCTCAAACTCTTCTTTTAGAGATTTTATAGTTATTAGAATCTCTTTAGGGGTTCCAATGATATTTAAATCATTAACGTACACAGCAATTATAATGAATCCAGATGCAGATTTCTTTATGAAAATACATGGACAGATATCATCATTCTTGAATCCGTTTTTGGCCAGATACTCAGTAAGACGATTATACCACATTCATCCAGATTGCTTTAAACCCTATAAAGATCTTTGCAATTTAACTGAGTATAACCCCTGCGAATATTCACTGGATCGTTTAGACATCTTTAGTCCTTCAGGAACTTTTATATAGATATCATGATCTAATGATCTGTATAAATAGGCTGTTACCATATCCATTAAATGCATATGTAGTTTATGGTATGTAGATAAACTGACCAAGTAATGCAATGTTATTGTATCCACTACAGGGGAATATGTTTCTTCATGATCTATACCAGACCTTCGTGAAAAACCTTGTGCCACAAGTCGAGCTTTGTAACGTACACCTTCATTTCGTTTTCTCACAAATACTCATCTGTATCCAACAAGGTTTACATCTTCTGGTGTACGGACTACAGGTCTAAAAATTTCACATTTTGAAAGTGAGTCTAACTCAGCCTTCATAGCTTATTCCCATTTTGGTCAATCATTTCTTTGTTGACATTCTTTAACTGTTCTTGGTTCAAGATCATTACTTTCATGCATGATATTTAATGCCACATTATATGCAAATATTTCATTGACAATTATCTTATTTCGGTCCCATTTTTCTCCTGTAAAGACGTAATTTATCGAGATCTCATTATTTTCACAATTTTCAGGTACCTGAACGTCTTCTGACGTCAAAACTATATCAGAATTTTGGACAACGGCAGGTGTCTTTACGATGTCTTTTTCAACAGGAATAGGATTTACCTCTTTTATTTTTTGAGAATTTTTGTCTTTGAAATCGATGGGCCTACCACGCTTCTAACGTGAATTTATTTTGGTGGCTATTTGTCGAACTAGGACATCAATTCGAATTGGAGCATTTTCTGCTGGTATATAGAATTTAGTTATCCTTTTGTATCAGAAAATGCATCAGACAATTCATTTGCTATTCTTTACAAATGTATAATCTTTTGAATTTCTAGTTCACATTGCCTTAATCGAGGATCTAAATGCATTAAAGATGATGCATTCCAATTAAGTTTCTTTTTAGGAAGTTTATTCTCTCTCCTTAATATTGAAAATTTTGATTCATCAAAATGATACTCTGCAAATTGGGCTTTAAATACATCTCTTGTTTGTATCTCAAGATAACTCACTATAGAGGAAGAATCATATCCAACATATATCCCCAAATGGTAGTGCAAGAAGGTGGTGCAATGGGAATATATATTGCACACTCGAATATTCTTAAATGGGAAATATTTGGCTGCTGTCCAAAAGCTAATTGCATAGGAGAGAACTAATGGTAACTTGTTGACCTCAAACGAATAAGTGTTGCGAGATGTAAAATAACACCCCCCCCAAGCCGAGGTTGGGAGATTTGTTCTCATAAGTAAGGATCTAGCACACTACAACATTTTGGGTCTATGGCCACGGTTTTTTTGGTCACGGCAAAAAAACGTGACCATAGAGGGTCTATGGTCACGGTGTTTTACCTTGACAAAAAATAAAGCTATGGTCACGGTTTTTACAAAAAGGGTGACTATAGGGTACCTATGGTCACGGTTTTCTAAAAAAGGGGTGGCCTAAAAGGGTCTGTAGTCACGGTTTTGGGGGGTGACCTAAAGGGGTCTATGGTCACGGTTTTTTACAGTGACCAAAAAGGGTCTATAGTCACGGTTTTTTAAAAAATGGTGACCTAAAAGAGTCTATGGTCACGGTTTTGGGGTGACCTAAAGTGGTCTATGGTCACGGTTTTGGGGGGTGGCCTAAAAGGGTCTATGGTCACAGTTTTAGGAGTGACCTAAAGGAGTCTATGGTCACGGTTTTTTACAGTGACCAAAAAGGGTCTATGGTCACGGTTTTTCAAATAAGGGTAACCTAAAGGGGTCTATGGTCACGGTTTTGGGGGGTGACCTAAAGTGTTCTATGGTCACAGTTTTTGGGGGTGGCCTAAAAGGATCTATAGTCACAGTTTTAGGAGTGACCTAAAGGGGTCTATGGTCACGGTTTTTTACAGTGACCAAAAAGGGTCTATGGTCACGGTTTTTCGAAAGGGTGACCTAAAAGAGTTTATGGTCACGGTTTTAGAGAGTGACCTAAAGGTATTTATGGTCACGATTTTGGGAGGTGACCTAAAACAGCCTATGGTCACGGTTTTTTAAAAAAGGATGACCATAGAGTATCTATGGTCACGGTTATTAGAGGTGGCCCAAGGTGGTCTATGGTCACGGTTTTTTTTATTTTTTTAATTTCATTTTTTCTTTAATTTTTTAATTATCCCCCCCACCCAAACGCAGTCGTTTCCCCCTCCCTCCCAAAATCCCCATATTCCTTTGTAACTTAAGAAAAAAAAAACCCTAGCCGTTTCGAGCTTCTTCTTCTTCTACCTCCTTCCTGCGCCGTTTCCCTTCCTCTCTTTACTGCGCCGTTTCCCTTCCTCCCAGCCCCTACCATCGCCGAGCTCAACTCAGCCTCGCCTCATTGCGGCGTTTCCCTTCCTCCCAGTTTCCACCATCGCTGTTTCCCTTCCTCCCAGCCCCCACCATCGCCGAGCTTAACTCAGTCTCTCTTCACTGCACCGTTTCTGTTCCCCAAACCCCCGACCGTCGTGGAAGGTAGAAACCCCACCATCGCCGAGCTCAACTCAGTCTCTCTTCACTGCGCCGTTTCTGTTCCCTCCACCCCCGACCGTCATTGAAGGTAGAAACCCCACCATCGCTGAGCTCAACTCAGTCTCTGTTCACAGCGCCGTTTCCCTTCCTCACATCCCCCACCATCGCCGAAGGCAGAAACTCCACTGTTGCCGAGCTCCTAAGGTGTTCATGCCAAGGTGAAGCTTATTATTGGTTAGAACTTAGTGTCAAATAGGGTGTCTGAGTTAGTATTGTTGGCTAAAATTTTAGGGGCTTTTTGATCAACTCCAAACCCTAAGGTCTAACTTGTTCTATTTGGGATATGTCGTTCTGTGCTTGTAGCTATTCTTTTAACTTAATGAATATGGAGGCAATATTTTTCATTTAAAGCAAGGGAAATAATAGATCATGATTTAATTTGTTGTGTCAAAGTATGTATTTATAGAGCCATAATTTTTGCTCTGTAAAGATTTTGGCATTAATAGAATGTTTTTGATTGCTTAACTAATTGATAGTTAATAATGTCGTGGTTCCTAATTCTTTTTGTTTAGCATAGGACATAGTGCATAGGTAATTTCTTCAAAAGGTAGATAAAACATTTGGTTTGTTTCTGTTTGAGAAATTGGATATATGTTGTACTTTAGTCAGGATTATAAAGGATATTCACTGGCCCTCTCTCTAGTTTCATGTTCTTCTCTTGTTGTCACTGTCTGGCTTGGCCGTTCAGGATTACTGAAACTGTTGCTTGATTTGGCTGATATCTTATGCAGGAGTTTGCAACCATGCTTTTCACTTCCATTGCATAAGCAAATTGCTCAAGACCCGTCAAGTTTGCCCTCTAGGTACATATTTGGTTTCATTTCACCTCACTTTTTCTATCTCACCGCGAGCTTCCTGTCACCGCGAGCTCACCAGCAGAATTGTTGCTTCTTGTCAATTTATTTTTAAGATTTTGAGAATTTTTAAGATTTTGAGTTTGTGTTCTGGGTTTCGAACTGAATTATTTATTTAATTTGTTGAATGCTGATGTGATTCTGAATTCAATTTAATTTGAATTATGAGTTTGGAATTGGATTCAACTTAGTTGTTGTTGCTGATGTATTTAATGTGGGAGAAGCAGGGGTTTCTGTTGTTGAAACAGCATTGATCCAACTCTGTTTTAATATTTCATATGTAAAATCAATAAAGATCCCAATCAATTTACACTTTAAGACTGGTTCTTGTGATACAACGCATATAAAAAACCAAGAAGCAAGAGAGTTACACTGTTCTAACTCTTTTTTATGGTTTATTTTCCATGTACATATTGGAATCTGCAAACTTTATGTTGTTCTTTAAATTTGTAGAGTTGCCTACCTTCGATGTTGCATCTGATGCATTTTCTACCTTTAAGGTCATATCTTAATATTTTTCTCTCTCTACCTTTAATTCCCATCACTTGTCTTGCCGATTGTATAGTTTTGGATGCCACTTCTTTATATACAACATCTCTATGAATACTCTTTGCAGGATCTTCTCACTAAGCATGGAAATGTAGTATATCAATTTTTGACAGCTCACTATATATGTTGAGGTTTGCTTCCTGTTAGAGATATTTATTTGATTCAAACATATCAAATCAGCACAAGTTACCTTGAGAACATCTTATGCATGTTGGTTTAATATTTACACCTAGGAGATCAAATCTTATCTCTTAAAATAGCTTAATCATTGGATTAGTTATTCGTAAGGGGATTGTTAAATACACCTCACTTGAAAGCATTTTTATTTTTTCATGCCTTAGGTATTTAGTAAATCTTTTTGCTTTTATTCTTTTTTGTTATTGTTTCAAATGCATTTGAATGATCTATTATGTTATAGTTTAATTTGTATGCAGTATGCACTAATCCAATTGGGTGCTGGTACGTAGATTAAAGTGGTTTCTTTTGTCTAATGACAGCTGTTAATTGAATGCTAATGCATAGAAACTAAACTCATTTTATTATGTGCTCATTTTATTACGTATAGGTATAACTGTTTCTTGGGACAATTCCACACTGAGTTACATATTCAGTGCCATCTGCCCAACCATTAAAAAGCTGATAAACTCCATGCCTACATATAAATTCAAGCGATACTTGTTACCTATATATAGAGGCTCAATTTGAGAATAATTCTGATTAAAGGATTATTGTATTTATTAGCTCATGAAAAAACCTATATGTACATATCTATTTTTACGTAAAATTGATAGTAAATAACGGTTAAATAATTTAACATCCCTGCCCTACTATTTTCTTTCGTTCCTTTGTCTTTTTGTTTTTATTTTTCTTCTTTTTTTTAAGTCACACATCAACAAAAAAATTATCCATCTTTACAACTCCCCTATCTCTTCTTGATATGTTGTTTATTGCTGAGACTTCTCCATTATCATCATAATGCATTTCATTTGATATTCTGTTCCTCTGACAAGCTTGTAGTGCATTCTCTAATTTTTGGTGCCTGAAGTTTTTAATATCTTATGAAAAACTCTGGCTTTTGCATGATCATTGTTAGTAGCTTGCAGTTTGTTGGAACAGTCATTAGGATATTGTATCACCTTATTGTATATTTTACTAAAGATTAAATTAAGTGCAATAGCTAATCAATGAGGAATTGTAGAAATAGTCAATAGCAATGTATTAAAAACTACAGTTGACTAATATTCTACTAGGGGTGTGCATGGTCCGGTCCGGTCCCGAACACTTTAGGAGCTATTTTGGTGTGATTTCACCGGGTCTAAGGTCGGGTAAGGGTCTCAAAAATAGACCCGATCATTATTTCGGGTCGGGTCTGGGCCATGGCTCGGGTCACCCGAAGTCGGCCCGGTGGCCCGGTCATCATACACAATTAATATTTTGTGTTATTAGTGATGGATGATGGCTATTCTTATGTGGAATTTAAGTATTGTAAACCTTAATATTTTGTGCTATTAGTTATTATAAGACTATAAGTTAATGTTTTATGTTTAAAATGCATAAGATTTTAGACTAATGCATAATATTGTGTTATTTATATTGATTTAAATATTTGGTGTTATTAGACAATATTAATATTGATTATGGTTATGCTTTAATTTTAAAGAAGAGTTGGTTCTTGTTATATTTTTCTAAGTGAATTTTACCATGTCAAATAATGGTTGGAATCTTGGAAATTTGGATATTTTCACATGCTAATTGCTAGCTTATAAGAAGGTATCAAGGTAATGTAATGTTAACGGCCCGATTTTTACTCAGTATAATCGTGGCCCGAAAGTGTATAGGTTTCATTGGGTCTAGAGCCAGGTTCGGGTCTAATAAATAGGCCCGATATATATTTCAAGTCGGGTCTGGGTCACATCAAACCCCAATTTCATCCGTCCCATACACACCCCTATGTTCTACTATTGTTATGATGACTCCAGACCCCGTCTCATCTTGAGGCTAGTTAAGCTCTTAGATTATTGAAAGAAAGACATACAGACCTTGTATTTCCACTCTGGCATTTAATAGAGTTAATTAATGATGTGCTGTTGTTGCAGGCTTTTTATCCTCTTAGTATTATTATTTATTATTGAGTTTTTCTTTGATGATACTTTATTTTCTAGTGTGCTCTTTGCATTTGTCCTACAAGAATTTCTTTTTCTACAGGAACAAGGCTCTCCTTATGTGTGTATAACTGGTGCACGAAATTGTGATCTCCAGGCTCGAACAAATCCTGGTAATGGCTCCAAAGCTTGGTGCTCTGATCTTAATTCGTAATTGTCACAACTTCGATACAACTAACCAGCAAGTGCACTGGGTCGTCCAAGTAATACCTTACGTGAGTAAGGGTCGAATCCCACGGAGATTGTTGGTATGAAGCAAGCTATGGTCACCTTGTAAATCTCAGTCAGGCAGATATAAAGTGATAATGGTGTTTTCGAATATTATATAATAAAATAGGGATAGAGATACTTATGTAATTCATTGGTAGGAATTTCAGATAAGCGAATGGAGATGCTTTCGTTCCTCTGAACCTCTGCTTTCCTGCTATCTTCGTCCAATCAGTCTTACTCCTTTCCATGGCTGGCTTTATTCAAGGGCATCACCGTTGTCAGTGGCTACATCCCCTCCTCTCAGTGAATAATATGCTCACACACCCTGTCACGGCACGGCTATTCATCTGTCGGTTCCCGATCATGCTGGAATAGGATTCACCCTCCTTTTGCGTCTGTCACTAACGCCCAACAATCGCGAGTTTGAAGCTCGTCACAGTCATTCAATCATTGAATCCTACTCAGAATACCACAGACAAGGTTTAGACCTTCCGGATTCTCTTGAATGCCGCCATCATTCTAGCTTACGCCACGAAGATTCTGGTTAGGAGATCTAAGAGATACTCATTCTAGCTTAATTCATGTAGAACAGAAGTGTTTGTCAGGCACGCGTTCATAAGGGGGAAGGATGATGAGCGTCACACATAATCATCACCTTCATCACGTTCTTGGGTGCGAATGGATATCTTAGAAGCGAAATAAGAAGAATTAAATAGAAAACAGTAGTACTTTGCATTAATCTTTGAGGAACAGCAGAGCTCCACACCTTAATCTATGGAGTGTAGAAACTCTACCGTATGAAAATACATAAGTGAAGGTCCAGGCATGGCCGAGATGGCCAGCCCCTCTGATCTAAGAACCAGGCGTCCAAAGATGTCAAATACAATAGTAAGAGGTCCTATTTATAATAAACTAGTCACTAGGGTTTACAGAAGTAAGTAATTGATGCATAAATCCACTTCCGGGGCCCACTTGGTGTGTGCTTGGGCTGGGCTTTAAGTGTTGCACGTGCAGAGGCCATTTGTGGAGTTGAACGCCAGTATTTGTGCCAGTTTGGGCGTTCAACTCTGGTTTTGGATCCTTTTCTGGCGCTGGACGCCAGATTTGGGCAGAGAGCTGGTGTTGAACGCCAGTTTACGTCGTCTATTCTTGGCCAAAGTATGGACTATTATATATTGCTGGAAAGCCCTGGATGTCTACTTTCCAACGCAATTGGAAGCACGCCATTTCGATTTCTGTAGCTCCAGAAAATCCACTTTGAGTGCAGGGAGGTCAGAATCCAACAGCATCAGCAGTCCTTTTTCAACCTCTGAATTTGATTTCTGCTCAAGTCCCTCAATTTCAGCCAGAAAATACCTGAAATCACAGAAAAACACACAAACTCATAGTAAAGTCCAGAAATGTGAATTTAACACAAAATCTATTAAAAGCATCCCTAAAAGTAACTAGATCCTACTAAAAACATACTAAAAACAATGTCAAAAAGCGTATAAATTATCCGCTCATCACAACACCAAACTTAAATTGTTGCTTGTCCCCAAGCAACTGAAAATCAAAATAGGATAAAAAGAATAGAATATACTATAAATTCCAAACTATCAATGAAACAGAGCTTCAATCATATGAGCGGGACTTATAGCTTTTTGCCTCTTGAATAGTTTTGGCATCTCACTTTATCCATTGAGGTTCAGAATGATTGGCATCTATAGGAACTTCAGATTTCGAATAGTGTTATTGACTCTCTTAGTTCAGTATGATGATTCTTGAACACAGCTTCTTTATGAGTCTTGGCCGTGGCCCTAAGCATTTTGTTTTCCAATATTACCACCGGATACATAAATGCCACAGACGCATAATTGGGTGAACCTTTTCAGATTGTGACTCAGCTTTGCTAAAGTCCCCAATTAGAGGTGTCCAGGGTTCTTAAGCACACTCTTTTTTTTTTTTTTTTGCTTTGGACCTTGACTTTAAACGCTCAGTCTCAAGTTTTCACTTGACACCTACACGCCACAAGCACATGGTTAGGGACAGCTTGGTTTAGCCGCTTAGACCAGGATTTTATTCCTTTAGGCCCTCCTATCCACTGATGCTCAAAGCCTTGGGATCCTTTTTAATTGCTCTTGCCTTTTGGTTTTAAGGGTTATTGGCTTTTTGCTCTTGCCTCTTGGTTTTAAGAGCTTTGGCTTTTTCTGCTTGCTTTTTCTTTTTCTTTCTATTTTTTTTTTCGCCTATTTTTTTTTTCTGAAAGCTTTGTTCTTTGCTGCTTTTTCTTGCTTCAAGAATCATTTTTATGATTTTTCAGATTATCAAATAACATGTCTCCTATTCATCATTCTTTCAAGAGCCAACATATTTAACATTCTTAAACAACAACTTCAAAAGACATATGCACTGTTCAAGCATACATTCAGAAAACAAGAAGCATTGTCACCACATCAATATAATTAAACTAAGTTCAAGGATAAATTCGAAACTCATGTACTTCTTGTTCTTTTGAATTAAAACATTTTTCATTTAAGAGAGGTGATGGATTCATAGGACATTTATAACTTTAAGACAAAGTTACTAACTACTAATGATCATGTAATGAAGACACAAACATAGATAAGCACATAACATAGAAAACGAAAAGTAGAAGAATTAAGAACAAGGAATGAATCCACCTTAGTGATGGTGGCATTTCCTTCTTGAGGAATCAATGATGTCCTTGAGCTCTTCTATGTCTCTTCCTTGCCATTGTTGCTCCTCCTTCAGTGCTTTTAGATCTTCTCTGATTTCATGAAGGATGATGGAGTGCTCTTGATGTTCCACCCTTAGTTGCTTCCAATAATTGTGTGGAAGAAAATGTATCCCTTGAGGTATCTCAGGGATCTCTTGATTTGCAGTCAAATGTTCTACCACTGAGCTAGAGACCCTTGATGGAAGCTTTTGTCTTCCCTTTCCTCTTTCTAGAGGTTTCTCTGGCCTTAGGTGCCATCAATGGTTATGGAAAAAACAAAAAAAGCTATGCTTTTACCACACCAAACTTAGAATGTTGCTCGCCCTCGAGCAAAAGAAGAAAGAATAGAAGAATAAGAAGAAGATATGGAGGAGATGGATGGGGTAGGTGGGGATCCTGTGGGATCCACAGATCCTGAGATGATCCTGTGGGGTCCACAGATCCTGAGGTGTCAAGGCATTTACATCCCTGCACCAATTTAGGCATGTAAAATGCCCTTGCACACAACTCTGGGCGTTCAGCGCCAGGTTGGTGCCCATTTTGGGCGTTCAACGCCCCTTTGCTGCTATTTCTGGCGTTGAACGCCAGAACCATGCTTGTTCTGGGCGTTCAGCGCCAGGATGCTCCCATTCTGGGCGTTCAGCGCCAGAACTATGCTCTGTTCTGGCGTTTGAACGCCAGACAGATGCTCCTCCAGGGTGTGATTTTTCTTCTGCTGTTTTTGATTTCGTTTTCAATTTTTATATTTATTTTGTGACTCCACATGATCATGACCCTAAGAAAACATGAAAAACAATAAAAAATAAGAATTAGATAAACATTGGGTTGCCTCCCAACAAGCGCTTCTTTAATGTCAATAGCTTGACAGTGGGCTCTCATGGAGCCTCACAGATGTGCAGAGCTTTGTTGAGACTCTCCAACACCAAACTTAGAGTTTGGATATGGGAGTTCAACACCAAACTTAGAGTTTGGTTGTGGCCTCCCAACACCGAACTTAGAGTTTGACTGTGGGGGCTCTGGTTGACTCTGCTTTGAGAGAAGCTTTTTCTGCTTCCTCTCCATGGTTGCAGAGGGAGATCCTTGAGTTTTAAACGCAAGGGAGTTCTCATTCCATTGAAGGACTATTTCACCTCTGTCAACATCAATCACAGCTCTTGCTGTGGCCAGGAAAGGTCTTCCTAGGATGATGGATTCATCCTCTTCCTTTCCAGTATCCAGGACTATGAAATCAGTAGGTATGTAAAGGCCCTCAACCTTTACTAATACATCTTCTACTTGTCCATAAGCCTGTTTTCTTGAGCTGTCTGCCATCTCTAGTGAGATTTTAGCAGCTTGCACCCCATAGATTCCCAGTTTCTCTATTACAGAGAGGGGCATGAGGTTTATACCTGAACCAAGGTCACACAGAGCTTTAAAGATCATGGTGCCTATGGTACAAGGTAATATGAACTTTCCAGGATCCTGTCTCTTCTGAGGCAATGTCAGTTGATCCAGATCACTTAGTTCATTGATGAACAAGGGAGGTTCAACTTCCCAAGCATCAATGCCAAACAATTTGGCATTCAGCTTCATGATTGCACCAAGAAACTTGGCAGTTTTCTCTTCAGTGACATCCTCATTCTCTTCAGAAGAGGAATACTCATCAGAGCTCATGAAGGGCATAAGGAGGTTCAATGGAATCTCTATGGTCTTTAGATGAGCCTCAGAGTCCTTTGGTTCCTCAGAGGGAAGCTCCTTATTGATCACTGGACGTCCCAGGAGGTCCTCCTCCTTGGGATTCACGTCCTCTCCTCTCCTCAGAGGTTCGGCCATGGCACTTATGTCAATGGCCTTGCACTCTCCTTTTGGGTTCTCTTCTATATTGCTTGGGAGAGTACTAGGAGGGATTTCAGTGATCCTTTTACTCAGCTAGCCCACTTATGCTTCCAGATTTCTAATGGAAGACCTTGTTTCATTCATGAAACTTACAGAGGCCTTAGATAGATCAGAGACTAGATTTGCTAAATTAGAAGCATTTTGTTCAGAGTTCTCTCTCTGTTGCTGAGTTGATGATGGAAAAGGCTTGCTATTGCTAAACCTGTTTCTTCCACCATTATTAAGGCCTTGTTGAGGCTTTTGATCCTTCCATGAGAAATTTGGATGATTTCTCCATGTTGAGTTATAGGTGTTTCCATAAGGTTCACCTAAGTAGTTCACCTCTGCTATTGCAGGGTTCTCAGGATCATAGGCGTCTTCTTCAGAAGATGCCTCTTGAGTGTTGGATGCAGCTTGCATTCCATGCAGACTCTGAGAGATCATATTGACTTGCTGAGTCAATATTTTATTCTGAGCCAATATGGCATTCAGAGTATCAATCTCAAGAACTCCCTTCTTCATAGGCGTCCCATTGCTCACAGGATTCCTTTCAGAAGTGTACATGAACTGGTTATTAGCAACCATGTCAATGAGTTCTTGAGCTTCTGCAGGCGTTTTCTTTAGGTGAATGGATCCACCTGCAGAGGTGTCCAGTGACATCTTTGATAGCTCAGATAAACCATCATAGAATATATCCAGGATGGTCCATTCTGAAAGCATGTCAGAAGGACACTTTTTGGTCAACTGTTTGTATCTTTCCCAAGCTTCATAGAGGGATTCACCTTCTTTCTGTCTGAATGTTTGAACATCAGCTCTAAGCTTGCTCAGTTTTTGAGGAGGAAAGTACTTGGCTAAGAAAGCCGTGACCAGCTTATCCCAAGAGTTCAGGCTGTCTTTGGGTTGAGAATCCAACCATAATCTAGCTCTGTCTCTTACAGCAAAAGGGAAAAGCATGAGCCTGTAGACTTCAGGATCTACTCCATTAGTCTTAACAGTATCACATATCTGCAAGAATTCAGTTAAGAACTGAAAAGGATCTTCAGATGGAAGTCCATGAAACTTGCAGTTCTGCTGCATCAGAGAAACTAATTGAGGTTTCAGCTCAAAATTGTTTGCTCCAATGGCAGGAATGGAGATGCTTCTTCCATGTAAATTGGAATTAGGTGCAGTGAAGTCACCAAGCATGTTCCTTATATTATTATTATTTTCGGCTGCCATCTCCTTTTCCTGTTTGAAAATTTCTGAAAGGTTATCTCTGGATTGTTGTATTTTAGCTTCTCTTAATTTTTTTCTTCAAAGTCCTTTCAGGTTCTGGATCTGCTTTAACAAGAATGTTCTTGTCCTTGCTCCTGCTCATATGACAAAGAAGATGGCACAGAAAAAATAGTAATAATAATATGGATCCTTTATACCACAGTATAGGGATCCTTGTGTTAGTAGAAGAAAAGAAGGGAAGAAAATCTGAACTCAGAGAGAGAGGGGGTTCGGATTTTTGGAGAGTTGAAGGAAAGATGTTAGTATATCAATAAACAAATAGAAGAAGATGAGAGGGGGAAGTGAATTTTCGAAAATAATTTTTGAAAAAGAGTTAGTGATTTTTGAAAATAGTTTTTGAAAAATGTTTAGTATTTTTTTCGAAAATTTTTTTTTAAAATAAAAAATAAAAATAATTAGTTAATAAAAAGGAATTTTTGAAAAACAGGGAAGATATTTTCGAAAATTAGAGAGAGAGAGTTAGTTAGGTAGTTTTGAAAAAGTTCAGAAACAAACAAAAAGTTAGTTAGTTAGTTGAAACAAATTTGAAAAGATAAGAAGTTAGGAAGTTAGAGAAGATATTTTGAAATCAAATTTTGAAAAAGATAAGATAAGAAGATATTTTTTTTGAAAAGATATGATAGAAATTAGTTTTGAAAAAGATTTGATTTTTAAAATCACAATTAATGACTTGATTCATAAGAAATCACAAGATATGATTCTAGAACTTAAAGTTTGAATCTTTCTTAACAAGCAAGTAACAAACTTCAAATTTTTGAATCAAAACATTAATTGATTATGTTATTTTCGAAAATTTGATATAAAAATAAGAAAAAGATTTTTGAAAAATATTTTTTTAATTTTCGAAAATAACTAAGAATTTTGAAAAAGATTTGATTTTTGAAAAAGATTTTGCTATATAATAAGATTTTTAAAATTGAAAATTTGATTTGACTCATAAGGAACAACTTTGATTTTTAAAAATTTTTGAAAAAGTCAACTCAATTTTCGAATTTGATGAGAGAAAAAGGGAAAGATATTTTTTTTTGAATTTTTATGATGAGAGAGAAAAACAAGAAAAATGATGCAATGCATGAAATTTTTAGATTAAAACAATGAATGCATGCAAGAATGCTATGAATGTCAAGATGAACACCAAGAACACTATGAATGTCATGATGAACATCAAGAACATATTTTTGAAAAGTTTTTAATGCAAAGAAAACATGCAGGACACCAAACTTAGAATTCTTTAATGCTTGGACACTAAGAATTCAAGAATGCATATGATAAACATGAAAAGAAACAAAACAAAAAATCATCAAGATCAAACAAGAAGACTTACCAAGAACAACTTGAAGATCATGAAGAACACTATGAATGCATGATATTTTCGAAAAAATGCAAGATGCATATGCAAGTGACACCAAACTTATGATATGACTCAAGACTCAAACAAGAAACACAAAAATATTTTTGATTTTTATGATTTTCTATTTTTTGGATTTTTATTTTATGTTTTTCAAAAAATAATTTTGAAAAAGAAAATAAGGATTCCAAAATTTTTAATATGAATTCCAGGAATCTTATGCTCTAAAGCTCCAATCAAAGGGTCAGGCATGGCTTAATAGCCAGCCAAGCTTTAGTATGTAACTCAGACATGACACGCCTGACATTCCTTACATTCAACAGCCAATTGGCTAAGAAAGATAAAGAAGCTCTTTTCTTGAGTATAAGAATTGAGACATGGCTTTACAGCCAGCCAGGCTTCAACATGCTCCATGAAACACTAGAATTCATTCTTAAAAATTCTGAAAGGAAAATATATTTTTGAAAACATTTTTATTTTTAAAAAAATTTTTTTTTTCGAAAACAAAGGAAGAATTTTTGAAAGATTTTTGAAAAATTTTTTGAAAACAAGACAAAAAGAAAATTACCTAATCTGAGCAACAAGATGAACCGTCAGTTGTCCAAACTCGAACAATCCCCGGCAACGGCGCCAAAAACTTGGTGCTCTGATCTTAATTCGTAATTGTCACAACTTCGATACAACTAACCAGCAAGTGCACTGGGTCGTCCAAGTAATACCTTACGTGAGTAAGGGTCGAATCCCACGGAGATTGTTGGTATGAAGCAAGCTATGGTCACCTTGTAAATCTCAGTCAGGCAGATATAAAGTGATAATGGTGTTTTCGAATATTATATAATAAAATAGGGATAGAGATACTTATGTAATTCATTGGTAGGAATTTCAGATAAGCGAATGGAGATGCTTTCGTTCCTCTGAACCTCTGCTTTCCTGCTATCTTCGTCCAATCAGTCTTACTCCTTTCCATGGCTGGCTTTATTCAAGGGCATCACCGCTGTCAGTGGCTACATCCCCTCCTCTCAGTGAATAATATGCTCACGCACCCTGTCACGGCACGGCTATTCATCTGTCGGTTCCCGATCATGCTGGAATAGGATTCACCCTCCTTTTGCGTCTGTCACTAACGCCCAACAATCGCGAGTTTGAAGCTCGTCACAGTCATTCAATCATTGAATCCTACTCAGAATACCACAGACAAGGTTTAGACCTTCCGGATTCTCTTGAATGCCACCATCATTCTAGCTTACGCCTGATGCCGAGGCATCTTAGGCTAGTTTCACTAGCATTTTTCTGTTAGTTTTAGTTGTTTTATGCATTTTCTTGAGCTTAAAGTAACCAAAAATGGTTAAATGAAGAACAAAGCAATGAACCATCCAAACAGTATGATTTTAATGCAAATTCCATGAGTTTTAGTTATATTACTTGAATGCTATGAATGGAAGATTTCTCATGAAATTTTGCAAGACTTTGATGCATTTGTTTGGATGATTTCAGGGAAGAAGAGGCTAAGCAAGGAAGCAACAAAATCAATAAAGGAAGCTTGAATATCACATGTGGAGTTTAAGTTCCAGTTTAAGCCTAAATTGGAGCTTAAACGCCAGAATCATGAAGGCTAAGAAATGCAGGAATTCAAGTTTAACCTCCAGTTTAACCTTAAACTGGAGGTTAAACGCCAGAATGATAATGCCACTCAGGAAGGAGTTCCACGTTTAACCTCCAGTTTAACCTTAAACTGGAGGTTAAACGCCAGAATGGGAAAAGCACCAGGGAGCCATTTCCACGTTTAAGCTCCAGTTTGACCTCAAACTGGAGCTTAAACGTGTTCGACCAAGTTTTCTCCTCCAGGGTTGCTCTCTCCATTTCCACGTTTAAGCTCCAGTTTGACCTCAAACTGGAGCTTAAACGTGTTCGACACCTCCAGGGCCACCCTTCTAAGCTTCCACGTTTAACCTCCAGTTTAACTTTAAACTGGAGGTTAAACGTGTTCGACCTCCAGGATGCCTCCTTCCATTTCCACGTTTAACCTCCAGTTTAACCTTAAACTGGAGGTTAAACGTGTTCGACCTCCAGGGCTGCCCTTCCTATATCCACGTTTAAGCTTCAGTTTAACCTTAAACTGAAGCTTAAACGTGTTCGACTACATGACTCTCCAGGGCTGCTTTCTTCCATTTCCACGTTTAAGCTTCAGTTTAAGGTTAAACTGAAGCTTAAACGTGCTTCTACAAAAGGCCTCACTGGAAGTGTCTGGCGTTTAAGCTGCAGTTTAAGCTTAAACTGCAACTTAAACGCCACTCTTGGAAAAGGTTTCTGGACCAAAAATATTGTGGTTTAAGTTAGTATTTGAGCACAAACATTAACTTAAACTTATTCTGGTATGAAACCCAATTGAATATCATGGTTTATGGATTGGGCCTGAAGGATTGATGAGTTTGAAATCTCAATTTATTGAGTCATGTGTCATTATTTGATTATCACTAAGTTGGCTCAATGAATGTTACAGAATTTGGATCAACAACCCCATCAAGATTATGGATCATAAACCCAAGGCAAAAGGAAAGCAGGGAGAGGCCTCAAAGCCCAAGAAACACAACAGAAGCTCAATATAGAAAGTGTATAAATAGGATAGAATTTAAGTTGGAAAGAACTTTTACCTTCACTTTTAGCTAGTTTTCATATCTTTGTAATTGAATTCAGAGCTATGACTCACTAAACCCCCTTTCATTGGGTTAGGGAGCTCTATTGTAATTCAATGAATCAATAATAGTTTATCTTCTTCTTCAATCTTTTCTCTTGAATTTTGTTAGAAAGCTTCTCGATCTAATTCCATTGGGTAGTTGTCTTGGGAAAGAAACTACCCATAATTGGAGTCCTTCGGAACCTTGGGAAAGGAATGGAGGATTCATGCTAGAGAAGCTTTCTCACAGTGAATTGGATTGGGGTTCGGATGGATATTGTGACATGTAATCCTACCAAATTGTGGTTCATGAAACTGTGTGGTATAATCGGTGATCGAGCATCATCTCTTCTTATGAACATTTAAACCAAGGGATTGGGAATTTGTTTGTTTTTAGAGAGAATTGGTGAGCCAAGGGATTGGGATCCAATCATATAAGATTGCCAAGCAAAATTTAATGAACGCATTGGTTGAGGAAGAGATATACATGTTTTGATTCGGAGATCTCAATATCTCCTAACACCCAATGAATTCCCCATTTCTGATTTCCAATTTCTCTTTACATTTTGCAACTCAATTCTTGCAATCACCCCCATTCCCTTTTAATTTCAGCAATTTACATTCTGCTCTTTAATTCATGCAATTTAAGATTCCGCCATTTCAATTTCTTGTCATTTACTTTTCCCGCCAATTTTACATTCCGCAATTCTCATCTCAATCTTGATTCCGCTCAACTAGAACACACTTCTAATCCGAATTGCTCACTCAACCAATCCTTGTGGGATTCGACCTCACTCTATTGTGAGTTTTTACTTGACGATAACCGGTGCACTTGCCGGAAGGAATTTTGCCGATCGTGCAATTTCCTAAATCGTAGCATAACTAGTTTATGCGCATCAAGTTTATGGCGCCGTTGCTGGGGATTGGTTTTCGATTGACAATTCTCAAATTGGAAGTTAACTAGATTGAGCAATTTTTCTTGCTTTGTTAATTCTGTTCAAGTTACTTGTTGAATTTTAATTTCTGCACTCGGTTACATGCTTTCTTTCTTTATGCCTTTAAATTCAAGCAACTAACTCACTGACTCACTAACTGTTTGAATTAATTCCTCAATTGCTCTAACCATACTCTTCCATTAACCAAGAGTATTTCACTTGTTTGTGCCTGTTCTGTGTTCTTGTATGATAGGTAGGAGAGGAGAGACATCAACTCCTCCATATACCGAACCAGAGAGGACCCTTCATAGACTGAGAAGGGAAGCAAGAGGGAAGAGAGTAGTGGGAGAAGAGGAATCTGAAGGAGAATCTGAGGACAATTTTGAGGAAGCATTAGATCTCAACATGGATAGAGAAGTTCACAACCATGAGAGAGCTGATGGAAACAATGCCATTCCTGAGAGGAGGGTTCTTAGTTCATACATAAACCCAACCTCTGGGAATTGTGGTAGCAGTATCCAGAAACCACCCATTCAGGCCAACAATTTTGAACTCAAACCACAGCTAATATCACTTGTGGAGAATCATTGTTCATTTGGTGGAAGTGCTAATGAAGACCCAAACCAACATCTCACAAAATTCCTGAGAATTTGTGACACTGTGAAGTCCAATGGAGTCCAGGAAGATGCATATAAACTGCTTTTGTTCCCATTTTCACTTAGGGACAAAGCAGCTAAGTGGCTGGAATCATTCCCAAGGGGGAGTCTAACAACATGGGATGAGGTGGAAAGCAAGTTTCTGGCACGTTTCTACCCCCCACAAAAGGTCAATAGGCTTCGATCTGAGGTTCAGACTTTTAGACAACAAGATGGTGAAACTCTCTACGAGGCATGGGAGAGATTCAAGGACTTGACAAGGAAATGCCCACCAGACATGTTCCACGATTGGGTGCAATTGCATATTTTCTATGATGGACTCTCTTATGAATCAAGGAAGGCTGTAGACCATTCATCAGGAGGTTCATTGAACAGGAAAAAGACTGTGGAAGAGGCCATTAAGGTGATTGAGACAGTGGCTGAGAATGAGTACTACTATGCATCAGAAAGGCACAACACTAAGGGAGTCATGGAGCTGAACCATGTTGATACAATTCTAGCCCAAAACAAGGTGTTTGCCAAGCAACTAGCAGAGCTTACCAGGCAATTAGAAACAAAGCAAGTGGCTGCAATACACACACAAGATCAAGAGGAAGTAAGCATTGAAGGAGGTGATTGGGAAGAGGCCAACTATGTGGGAAACCAACAAAGGCAATCATATGATCCACACTCCAACACTTACAACCCAGGATGGAAAAATCACCCAAACTTTGGGTGGGGGAACCAACAAATCCAACCATCATATCATGGCCAAAATAATCAACCTACCCAACTTAATCCGAACCAACAATTTCAAGATCAATTAAACCGGATAGAAGGAATGATGGCAACCATGAGTCAAGACATAACCGAATTGAAAAGCTTCAGGGATGATGTGAGAGCTACCTTAAGAAACCATGGTGAAAAACTCAAGAGGATGGAGTCTCAAGTAGGAGAGCTATCTCAACAGGCCGTCAAATCAACTGCAGTGTTCCCGAGTGACACAGAAAAGAATCCTAAAGGGGAACAAAAGAGAGTGAGATGGGAAGAATGCAAGGCCATCACCCTATTGAAGGAAGTTTCAGAAGAAGAAGGAATCAGGCCCTCAGAGCAGGAGCCAGAAATCTTGAAGGAAGGTGTGGAAGAAGTTAAGCAGGAAAGTGGAACTGAGCAAGCCAAGGAACTGCAAAAAGGCATGCTGGAAATATACCAACCAAAAGCACCATTTCCTCAGAGGTTAGGAGGAGGTGAAAAAGAGAAAACCTATTCAAGGTTTTTAGAGACATTTAACTCTCTCCATGTCAATATTCCCTTTCTTGAGATTCTCCAGCAAATGCCTACACACATCAAGTATTTAAAGGAATTGTTAAGCAAGAAAAGAGTTTTGAAGGGAGGACAAACGGTAACAATGAACAAAGAATGCAGTGCTCTCATCAAGAAGGACACACTCTCTAAGAAAACGGACCCAGGAAGTTTTCATATCCCTTGCATCATAGGGGAAACAAAAATTGACAGAGGATTCTGTGATCTAGGAGCTAGCATAAATGTGATGCCTCTAACTCTTATGAAGAGGCTACAACTGAATGAGGTGAGATCCACTGATGTAATCATACAACTGGCTGACAAAACTCAGAAGCAAGCTGAAGGGGTAGTTGAAAATGTGCTGGTGAAAGTGGGGGATTATTACTTCCCCACAGACTTTGTCATTGTGGACATGGAGGAAAGCTACTTACACCCTATCATTCTGGGGAGGCCATTTCTAGCCACTGCTAGAGCACTCATAGATGTAGAACAAGGAGAGCTAATTTTGAGAATACATGATGAACAGCTCATTTTTAATGTTTTCAAACCTGCATCTGAGCCTGAACCAGAACATGAAAAGCCTAAGGATGAGAGCAGCCATCTGTGTTTGGAGGAAGGCAATCCAGCAGCTGAAACTCTGAAACAGTCCTTGGAAAGCAAACAAGAATTGCAAGAGTTAAAGCCACAAGAATCAATAGAAACAGATCAGAAGGATCCTCCTGGCATAAGGGTCAATGAAGAAAGCTTCAAGAGAAAGGGAAGAATTGTAAAGAAATTGCCAAGAGGGTGGAGAAACAAGAAAATTCCCACTGAAGGTTTCTCTCCGGGAGATAAAGTGATATCAAGTCATTATCTGCCAATCCCACCTGGCCTCAAAACAATTCCTTCCCAGCGCACTCAAGTGTTCACAATCAGGAAAGTTCTTTCTATGGAACATTTAGAGGTCATGAAGGAATCAAGTGGGGACGTTTGCATAGTAAGAGGAGAAGACGTCAAGCACTACAATCCACCCTAACAAGGGACAACCGTCAAGCTAGTGACGTTAAAGAAGCGCTTCATGGGAGGCAACCCATGTTTTTAGTATCCTTAATCTTTAGTGCTTTGCTTTACATCTAATAAAGCATGGTTCCTTATGCATGAACTTGAATCCTCAGGACAACTATTGATAAAGTGCACTAAACTTTGCATGTAAATTACAATTGGTCTCTAAGTTTGGTGTGCCTGAAGGCACTCCCAAATCTTACTCAAATTGGATTCCATCTTTCATTCAAGGTGCACGACCAAACATTAAGTTTGGTGTTCCTCTTGAACACAGTTTATGAAAAGCAAGAAGTTCCTCTGGATTTCAAAATTCATGACAAGTATACCATTCGCATGTTTTAATTTTTTGGTTTCAATTACTTAGGGTAGTAAATTTGTTTAGAATCAAAGAGCCAAGGTGACTATGATTTATTAGAATTAAGCACATTCATTAAGGACAACCAATATGGATTTCATGTCATCAGGAGACTTGACCAAACACTAAGTTTGGTGTCCAAATAATAAGTGTGCATACATGTAGAAGTCACGGCTATAAGCTCATAAAGACAATCATTGATTTACATGTGCAAGTACTATTCATAATTCACATGGACCGAAAAATGATAGCAAACTTGTTTGTTTGTGCAGGTACAAAAGAAAAGACAAAAATGGAGGAAAAAGACAAAGGGAGGTACGATGCTTGGTCAAAAAAGAAAATTCACAAGTCTTTGAAACTAACACATGGGAAAAAGAAGTTCTGCAAGAAAAGATAGCTACATGTACAACCTAATGCACCCAGAATACTTCCAAGAAAATGAAAAGCAATTCGTCCTTCTCCCTAATTCATATATTTACCATCAAGCCACCCTTCACAAATCACCCTAGCCGTCCATTTTGCACTTACGGGCACTATAAAGAACCACTTGGGGAACAAGTTCAACACCACCAAATCTCCTTCATGCACATTTCCTTCATCATAGCATAAACTATCTCTTACCGAAAACAACCTCCCCACACTTCCAACAACACTTCTTGCTTCACCTTGTCAACTTTAGCTTGTCACTTACCAAAACTAAAGAACCAATGGCAGCTTCATCTAGCCACAAAAGGAGAAAAGACAAGCAGCCAATGGAGGAAAACAGGGAATTCGATGCATGGAGATACAGATCAGTTTTCCATGAGATTCAAGCCGAATGGATGAGACCTAAAACGGTACTAGCTGAGGTTCCCTTTGACCTTGAAAAGGATGAGTTCCCAGGTGTTTGGGAAAAGATCAAAAAGAGGAAGTGGGAGCTCCTGACTAAGCCAATCACTAAAATCAACATCAACTTGGTGAAAAAGTTTTATGCAAATGCAGTAAGAGAGGATCCAACCAAGAAACCCACATACAAAAGCTATGTGAGAGGGGTGGAAGTTGACTTCAGTCCCAAAGCAATCATGAAAACCCTTGGCCTGAAAAACATACATTTCAGCCAAGCAAGTTATGAAGAAAGGATGATAGGAGAACCTGACTATGCAACTATTGCTGAAGACCTTTGTGCCATCAGAGCTGAATGGGTGAGAAAAACAAGAGGGGCTCCAAGAGTCTTGAGAAGGGGAGACCTAACACCTGAAGCTAAAGGGTGGTATGCAATAGTTAGGAGATCCATCCTACCCACTGCAAACTCTTCAGAAATAGTCCCTAAAAGAGCCATCTTGCTACATTGCATTATGGTGGGAGGGGAGATCAAAGTTCATAAACTCATTGCTGAACAGATACAAGAGTTTAGTGAGAAAAGTGACCCTGAATCCTGGCTCCACTTCCCTAGCACTATCATTAGACTATGCATCGATGCCCAAGTACCACTTGAGGATGAAAGACCTAATTGGCTATATCCTGGATTGGCCATAACTGCGTACAGAATGACTCTTGGCCCAACTCCTCCAAGACATACAAGAAGAAGAAATGAAGAAGGGCAACAAGTGGAAGCCGAGCAAGAAGCAGAACAAGAAAGACAGGAAGGAGAAGACAGAGAAGAAGAGCAAGAAGAGCAAGCAATTCCAGAAAGAAGACAACGAATTCCCAGAGACCCCATGGATATGAGCAGAATGCAGGAAATCATGGAAGGAATGTCTCAACAATACATGAGGTCTCAGGAGAGACAAGAGGACTTTCACCTAAAAATGATGGATATGCAAAGGAACTTTGAATCAAGATTCTTCGATCTGCAAAGGGAACAGAATTTACACTTACAGGAATCCTTCAGCCACATATGCCAACACCAAGATGCCAATGTCTTGGCAATCAAGGAAGCCACCACTTTACAGAATGCAAGATACTCAGTCCAAGCTGATTACAACATCAGTTCGCAAATCAAGCTTAACTACATAGGGGAACATCTACACAAGATGGACCCAGCATTCCCAGCTTTTGATGAGTATTTCAAAGGGAGGAAAGAAGGAGAAATAAACAAGGCAATGATCATTGAAAAAGGAGTGGAAGAAACGATGAAAAAGGCTGGATTCTGGAAAAAGCTCATAAGAAAAGACAAAGGAAGCACAAGTGGTCAAAAAGAGGTAGGAAGCAAGAAGAAGCAGGATCCCAAGAATTAAGAAGAACCAAGCAATAAATAAGAGGTGGTCTCGTTCCTTAATAATCAAATGATCATTGGTGGATTGTCTTTATGAGCTTTCTTTCATCATAAGTCATTTAAGTGTTATGTGGAGTTTTTTTTTAGTATGAGTGTCTGTTTATTGCTTTGAATAAAGCGAATGCCTAGATGTTTGGATATAACTTCACCTTCTTAAACGAGTGCTTGCCATATTTGTTCTGTTTCCAAAAATAAAAGAAAAGTTTGAACAAAAGTAACTTGGCTAAATTAGTGACAAATCAAGTAGAATTAAGTGGTGGTATGCATGCTTGATTGTTTAGTCAGATCACTGGAATTAGAGTGTAGAATTATCATTCTTTGTGTAGAAATTGAAAACTGTCTATGGATCTTGATGAATAAATGTCTTTGGCCATGAAAAAGAAAGAAAAAGAAGAAGAAAAAGCCACTGAAAAAGGGCAACCAAAAAGCAAAAAAAAAAAATTGAGAAAATAAGCTAGGTACCAATGGTTTGAACTTCTGAGACAAATGCCTGTGGTGTTTATGTATTAAGGATATGCTTGGATGAATAGGTTCTGAGGAGTGTTTCAACACTTGGTAACTTGGGTTAACTAACCCGGGATTATCAACCAAAAGTCCATTATCAAGAGCAACCTAAATACAAAACATTTAGTCACACAAAGAGGTGCTGGGCACCAATGTCTCAAGAAGAAATGTGAACTAAAATGCCTAAAGTGGATATGTGTAGTGCACTGATAAGAAAAAGAAAATGCCAAAGGCTTGTGCAACACATGACACTAAGCAAACAAGGAGCAAAAGAAGCTCTAAGAAAAAGAAAAGAAAAACAAAGAGAAAAGTGCCAAGGACATAAGAATAACAAGAGGCCATAGCAGTGTTTGATGGATGCAATGAAAAAGTGATAATCTTACCTGATAAGTATGAAAAAGTGATGCTGCAACTTTCTGCATAAAACCCTTCTGATGAACTTCAAATGCTTGCTAATATAGCCAATGTAATTGCTTTCTGTTTCATACTTTCTTCTCAAATAACTCAGGACTTGCTTAGGGACAAGCAAGTATTAAGTTTGGTGTTGTGATGCCGAGGCATCTTAGGCTAGTTTCACTAGCATTTTTCTGTTAGTTTTAGTTGTTTTATGCATTTTCTTGAGCTTAAAGTAACCAAAAATGGTTAAATGAAGAACAAAGCAATGAACCATCCAAACAGTATGATTTTAATGCAAATTCCATGAGTTTTAGTTATATTACTTGAATGCTATGAATGGAAGATTTCTCATGAAATTTTGCAAGACTTTGATGCATTTGTTTGGATGATTTCAGGGAAGAAGAGGCTAAGCAAGGAAGCAACAAAATCAATAAAGGAAGCTTGAATATCACATGTGGAGTTTAAGTTCCAGTTTAAGCCTAAACTGGAGCTTAAACGCCAGAATCATGAAGGCTAAGAAATGCAGGAATTCAAGTTTAACCTCCAGTTTAACCTTAAACTGGAGGTTAAACGCCAGAATGATAATGCCACTCAGGAAGGAGTTCCACGTTTAACCTCCAGTTTAACCTTAAACTGGAGGTTAAACGCCAGAATGGGAAAAGCACCAGGGAGCCATTTCCACGTTTAAGCTCCAGTTTGACCTCAAACTGGAGCTTAAACGTGTTCGACCAAGTTTTCTCCTCAAGGTTTGCTCTCTCCATTTCCACGTTTAAGCTCCAGTTTGACCTCAAACTGGAGCTTAAACGTGTTCGACACCTCCAGGGCCACCCTTCTAAGCTTCCACGTTTAACCTCCAGTTTAACCTTAAACTGGAGGTTAAACGTGTTCGACCTCCAGGATGCCTCCTTCCATTTCCACGTTTAACCTCCAGTTTAACCTTAAACTGGAGGTTAAACGTGTTCGACCTCCAGGGCTGCCCTTCCTATATCCACGTTTAAGCTTCAGTTTAACCTTAAACTGAAGCTTAAACGTGTTCGACTACATGACTCTCCAGGGCTGCTTTCTTCCATTTCCACGTTTAAGCTTCAGTTTAAGGTTAAACTGAAGCTTAAACGTGCTTCTACAAAAGGCCTCACTGGAAGTGTCTGGCGTTTAAGCTGCAGTTTAAGCTTAAACTGCAACTTAAACGCCACTCTTGGAAAAGGTTTCTAGACCAAAAATATTGTGGTTTAAGTTAGTATTTGAGCACAAACATTAACTTAAACTTATTCTGGTATGAAACCCAATTGAATATCATGGTTTATGGGATTGGGCCTGAAGGATTGATGAGTTTGAAATCTCAATTTATTGAGTCATGTGTCATTATTTGATTATCACTAAGTTGGCTCAATGAATGTTACAGAATTTGGATCAACAACCCCATCAAGATTATGGATCATAAACCCAAGGCAAAAGGAAAGCAGGGAGAGGCCTCAAAGCCCAAGAAACACAACAGAAGCTCAATATAGAAAGTGTATAAATAGGATAGAATTTAAGTTGGAAAGAACTTTTACCTTCACTTTTAGCTAGTTTTCATATCTTTGTAATTGAATTCAGAGCTATGACTCACTAAACCCCCTTTCATTGGGTTAGAGAGCTCTATTGTAATTCAATGAATCAATAATAGTTTATCTTCTTCTTCAATCTTTTCTCTTGAATTTTGTTAGAAAGCTTCTCGATCTAATTCCATTGGGTAGTTGTCTTGGGAAAGAAACTACCCATAATTGGAGTCCTTCGGAACCTTGGGAAAGGAATGGAGGATTCATGCTAGAGAAGCTTTCTCACAGTGAATTGGATTGGGGTTTGGATGGATATTGTGACATGTAATCCTACTAAATTGTGGTTCATGAAACTGTGTGGTATAATCGGTGATCGAGGAAGATTGTGGTTCATGTAATCCTACTAAATTGTGGTTCATTCAAGGGATTGGGAATTTGTTTGTTTTTAGAGAGAATTGGTGAGCCAAGGGATTGGGATCCAATCATATAAGATTGCCAAGCAAAATTTAATGAACGCATTGGTTGAGGAAGAGATATACATGTTTTGATTTGGAGATCTCAATATCTCCTAACACCCAATGAATTCCCCATTTCTGATTTCCAATTTCTCTTTACATTCTGCAACTCAATTCTTGCAATCACCCCCATTCCCTTTTAATTTCAGCAATTTACATTCTGCTCTTTAATTCATGCAATTTAAGATTCCGCCATTTCAATTTCTTGTCATTTACTTTTCCCGCCAATTTTACATTCCGCAATTCTCATCTCAATCTTGATTCCGCTCAACTAGAACACACTTCTAATCCGAATTGCTCACTCAACCAATCCTTGTGGGATTCGACCTCACTCTATTGTGAGTTTTTACTTGACGATAACCGGTGCACTTGCCGGAAGGAATTTTGCCGATCGTGCAATTTCCTAAATCGTAGCATAACTAGTTTATGCGCATCAACGCCACAAAGATTCTGGTTAGGAGATCTAAGAGATACTCATTCTAGCTTAATTCATGTAGAACAGAAGTGTTTGTCAGGCACGCGTTCATAAGGGGGAAGGATGATGAGCGTCACACATAATCATCACCTTCATCACGTTCTTGGGTGCGAATGGATATCTTAGAAGCGAAATAAGAAGAATTGAATAGAAAACAGTAGTACTTTGCATTAATCTTTGAGGAACAGCAGAGCTCCACACCTTAATCTATGGAGTGTAGAAACTCTACCGTATGAAAATACATAAGTGAAGGTCCAGGCATGGCCGAGATGGCCAGCCCCTCTGATCTAAGAACCAGGCGTCCAAAGATGTCAAATACAATAGTAAGAGGTCCTATTTATAATAAACTAGTCACTAGGGTTTACAGAAGTAAGTAATTGATGCATAAATCCACTTCCGGGGCCCACTTGGTGTGTGCTTGGGCTGGGCTTTAAGTGTTGCACGTGCAGAGGCCATTTGTGGAGTTGAACGCCAGTATTTGTGCCAGTTTGGGCGTTCAACTCTGGTTTTGGATCCTTTTCTGGCGCTGGATGCCAAATTTGGGCAGAGAGCTGGTGTTGAACGCCAGTTTACGTCGTCTATTCTTGGCCAAAGTATGGACTATTATATATTTCTGGAAAGCCCTGGATGTCTTCTTTTCAACGCAATTGGAAGCACGCCATTTCGAGTTCTGTAGCTCCAGAAAATCCACTTTGAGTGCAGAGAGGTCAGAATCCAACAGCATCAGCAGTCCTTTTTCAACCTCTGAATCTGATTTCTGCTCAAGTCCCTCAATTTCAGCCAGAAAATACCTGAAATCACAGAAAAACACACAAACTCATAGTAAAGTCCAGAAATGTGAATTTAACACAAAATCTATTAAAAGCATCCCTAAAAGTAACTAGATCCTACTAAAAACATACTAAAAACAATGTCAAAAAGCGTATAAATTATCCGCTCATCAATAACATCTATTGATTGCTTAGAATATGTTTCTCACATGTTCTTACATCATTACATACTTTTGTTTCTTTATAAGCACATCTTATGTGGAATTTATGGGGAGTGTTGCGTGTTTTAGGTTACTTGAGCAGTTTTCATGATTTATTTTTCATGTTTTTTAATAGGATTGAGGAGGCCAAATTTCGCATTGAATATACATTTGGTTGCAGCTGAACGCTCGTTTTGATAAGGTTTCTTAAGCACATTGCTTGAAATGGGATACAATTATGCTTTCTGTATATTATGTTCCCCTATATTAACAATGCAAATGAGTTATCAACAATGCAAATGAGTTCTTTTCTATTATTTATTTATTTTGATCAATGAAGAAATTCAATGAGTTACCGCAGCAGCAAGTATAACTTGCAAAGTTCCAAAAGCAAGAAACTAAATATAGTTTATCTTATAGCCTTATTTTGTTGTATATATATTACATTATTAAAAGCATTTTTGCTCTACTGTTCTAACATGTGCATTTCTTTTGCTTGAGGAAGACATGATGTAATGAAGCAAATATGTTCCAAATCAAATATGACATGAGATAGGACTTACAATGACTTTCGTTATCTAAATGCAATATTTTGATGTGTTTTAGCTACTTTTTGAAAAGAGACTTTACTCCGTATTATATGTAATTGGATAAATTACACTCTATTTTGATTTGTGTTGTTTAGATTAAAATTTAAACATATCAAGCTTATAATGAAATTTTTATGATTTAGATTTCTTGAATTTCTTATTTCTAGATTTATTTTGTGATTATCATCTTTTGTGATGTTATTATACTTTAAAAAAAATTAAATCTCATAAAATAAAGCAACTTATAGTCACCATTTTAAAATAGGGTGACCATAGATAACCTATGGTCACGGTAAAAATCGTGACCATAGATAAGGCTATGGTCACAGTTTTAAGGAGGGGTGACCATAGAGGCTATGGCCACGGTGAAAACCGTGACCATAGACTATGGTCACAGTTTTAAGGAAGGGTGACCATAGAGGCTATGGTCACGGTAAAAACCATGATCATAGATCAGACTATGGTCACGGTTTTAATGAGGGGTGACCATAGATAAGGCTATGGTCACGGTTTTAAGGAGGGGTGACCATAGAGGCTATAAACTGTGACCACAGATAAGGCTATGGTCACGATTTTAATGAGAGGTGACCATAGATAAGGCTATGGTCACGATTTTAAGGAGGGGTGACCATAAAGTCTATGGTCACGGTTTTAATGAGGGATGACAATAGATAAGGCTATGGTCATGGTTTTAAGGAGGGGTGACCATAGAGGCTATAAATTGTGACCACAGATAAGGCTATGGTCACGATTTTAATGAGAGGTGACCATAGATAAGGCTATGGTCACGATTTTAAGGAGGGGTGACCATAAAGTCTATGGTCACGGTTTTAATGAGGGATGACAATAGATAAGGCTATGGTCACGGTTTTAAGGAGGGGTGACCATAGCGCCTATGGTCACGGTTTTAAGGTGGGGTGACCATAGAGGCTATGGTCACGGTGAAAACTGTGACCATAGATAGGGTTATGGTCACGGTTAAAAACCGTGGCCTAAAGTGTCAGAATTTGAAAATTGTAACCGTGACCATAGAAACCATGACCATAGATAAAAAAATCGTGACCATAGACTTATGGCCACGCCAGAATAGGCCACGGTAAAAAACCGTGACCATAGATCTATGGTCACCCTTTTCACTAGCTTTGGTCACGGTTTTTTACCGTGACTATAGGCCTTTTTTTTTTGTAGTGGCAATTAACTGGAGGCGTTTAATAAGTGATTCTGCTAACCCATTTTGTGTGTGAACATGAGCTACTGGATGTTCAACACTTATTCCGTTAGCCATACAATAAGCATCAAAGGCTTGGGAAGTAAATTCACCAGCATTATTAAGACGAATTGCTCTGATTGGATTTTCTAAAAACTATGGTTTTAATCGAATAATTTGAGCAAGTAATCTCTCAAACGTCAGGTTGCAAGAAGACAATAAGCACGCATGTGACCATCTCGAAGATGCATCTATTAGGACCATAAAATATTTAAAAGATCCACATGGTGGGTGAATAGGTCTACATATATCACCTTGAATCCTTTCTAGGAATTCAGGAGACTCAAATCCAATCTTTACTGGTGATGGCCTTAAAATTAGCTTTTCTTGATAACATGCAGCACAACAAAATTCACTAGATTTAAGAATCTTCTGATTCTTTAGTGAATATCCATGGGAGTTTTCTACATCATAGTTGTTCATGCATGACCCAATCGATCATGCCAAGTTATGAATTCATTTGGGCTAGTAAACTTCTGGTTTACAATGACATGTGATTCAATTGCACTAATTTTAGTATAATATAACCCAGATGAAAATGAGGGTAACTTTTCTAATATAACATTTTTATTTGAATCATGAGTTGTGATATACAAGTACTCATGATTTTCCTCATTCATGGTTTCAATATGATATCCATTTCAGCGAATATCTTTAAAACTCAATAAGTTCCTTAGAGACTTAGTAGATAATAGTGCATTATTTATTATAAATTTTGTTCCTCCAAAAAACAAAATTATAGCTCTTCTGGAGTTTTCTATCACATTGTCTGAGCTAATAATAGTATTAACATATTCTTCTTTTGGCACAAGATGAGTAAAATATATATTACTTTTGAGAATGGTGTGCAAACTTGCACTATTCACAAGGCAAACATCTTTACTGTATGTCATTGCCATTTTCTTCAAAGACAAATAATAATAAATGAGTAGAAATATTTGCGCAGTAAAATTATTTTCTTGATTGAAAATATTTTTCTAAGAAGTATAGTATATTCTAAAAATTTTATTATTATTATCTTGGCACATTTAGCAATTTTAAAATTCATAAATATTTTATTAAACATTATTTATATACATCGTACTTGAAATTTAAATACATTGAAAATAAAACTTAACAAGAATTTTTTTTGTTACATTATTTATTTATATGAGTACTTTAACAAACCCACGTATTAAACTTTTTCATCATTGATTAAATGGCCAATATTTTCTTCAAGATTCTCAAAGAAATCAGATACATCATAATGAGTGGTGTAATTTTCAACAACATTATTTGAAACAAAATTCGTCTCCTTTCCTTCGTCGTCCTTTTTCAAAGATACTTGATAAAGATCGAACTAGGTTCCTTGGGGTAAGACAGGTACGCGACCAATGGCCCTTTCCACCACAACGGAAACATTTATCCTCTATTGATTTATTTTTCCCATTGTTTCTTTCTTTATCTCACTTCTGGTGAGATCCTTTCTTGTGAACATAATTTTTCTTCATTTCATAATTTTTTTTGTTGTCAAAACCTTGCCATTTACCTCTTTTGGGGTTATGATTTGCCGCATTTGCTTCAGGAAATGGGGCGGCACCAGTTGGGTGCGTTTCATGATTTTTTAAAAGTAACTCATTGTTGTGTTCAGCAACAAGAAGGCAAGAAATTAACTCAGAATATTTTTTAAATCATTTTTCTCGATACTGCTACTGCAGGAGCACATTTGAGGAATGGAAGGTCGAGAAAATTTTCTCTAACATATAATTATCAGTTATCTTTTTTTCACATAATTTCATTCGTGAGGTAATTCAAAACATTACTGAATTATATTCACTTATGGATTTAAAATTCTATAGACACAAGTGCGTCCATTCATATCAAGCTTGAGAAAGTATCACTATCATTTGATGATTATACCTTTCTTCAAAATTTTTTTACAGATCTGCAGGATCTTTTAATGTGAGATACTCATTTTTTAATCTTTCGTCAAGATGACGACGAAGAAAGATCATGGCTTTGGCATTATCCTTTTGAGATGCATTATTTTCAGCCTTAATGGTATTGTCAAGATCCCTTCAATCAAGATGGATTTCACCATCTAATATCCATGATAAGTAGTTTCTAGATATATCAGAGCATTAAATTCAAGATGAGAGAGTTTTGACATAATAAAAATTTGTTACCTAAGTCTTCTTAAAATTTGATCAAAATCTCGTACTGATAACATATTGTAAAATAAATAAATAAATAAAAAAGAGATAATAAATATAAAATAAAGAAGTATAATTAGATAACTCTAATATTAATATTCACCACAATTAATATCTCAATATAATAGAATTGATTCATATATATATATATATATATAAGATAGAAGAGTGTTTTGCCAGTATATATATATGTAGTAAAGTATATAAAAGAAAGAAGAGTGTTTTGACAATATAAATTAAAAGAGAGATAGAATTGTTATTGATTGTATGTATTACTTTAAATACATATCTTTATTTATACATGCATAAAGATCTCTTTTTTCACTCTCATTAAATATAACTTTTTTTGATAACATAACATTTTAATATAAAAAAGTTGAGCCACCCATATTAAATGAACATCTATTTTATTCTTATCACAACAGAATTGAATCATATATGTGTTTTTGTTATCCCCTTCAATGTTTTTAGTAGTAGTAATTTATTTAATGGACCTGTGGTATAACTTGATATTTACTATGTTCATATTTTTCGTTGTCTATCTAACAAAACTGATCTCATTATTAATGAGCACATCTATCAAAATTTTCATCAATCATCAAATATATATGCTTTTATTATATCCCAATTTTCAGTTTCACCAAGAAAAGATGCATGCATGATTCATTTGTGATTTGGTCTTTAATGGTTTACTCTTATTAGCAGTAGATCTAAAAACTAAAAATTAATAGTTAAATTTGTCCTTAAAAATGGTTTATTTTATAAATGTTATTAAATAATTTTTTTAGTTATATTGATCTTTAAAAAAATAAAATATTAGTCAAATTAATTTTTCTGTCAGTTAGATAATGACGTGTCACGTTAAATACTACGTGGTATGATAATGTGGTAAGTTAATGCCATATGTCACAAAATGATTAGTTGATGTATTATTAGTTCAGTGACACCTAACATACCATGTGTCACATGACACGTAAAATTAAAAAAATTATTTATAATTAAAATAATCCCTTAAAGTCTAGGTATAAATCGTTTTCATCCCTAAACTTTTAAAAATTAATCAAATTAGTCCTTATATAAATTTTTTTTATCTTTTTATAATATTAAATTTGAAATACTTTTTTATAAAAACTAATTTTAATATTATTTTTTAGACTTTAATAAATAAAATTCTGTTTACATAAAATAATAAAAATAATTATATTATAAAGTTATTTTGTCATTTGTATTTTAAAATTTTATATTTTCAAAATGTAATTTTTTTATAGTAAATTTTTTTTATGTAAATGAGTTTATCAAATTATTGTTGATTATATATTTAAAATTTTAATATTTTGAATCTCACTAAAAAATATAGTAGTTATTTTAAAATTTAAATTTTTTAGATTTTTTAAATTATAATTCTTATTATTGTTTAATTTATATAGTAGAATTCAATAATTGGAAAACCGATTTATGGGATCATTTGTTAAATCTTAATATTTTAATACAATTTTTTTTAAAAATAACTACTACATTTATTTAGTGAGATCTAAAAGATTAAAATATATAAAATAATTACTATATTTATTTAGTGAGATCTTAAATATTAAAACTTTTAGTATATAATTAATAATAGTTTGATAAATTTATTTATATAAACATTTTTCACCAAAAAAATTTGAAAATAAAAAATTTAAAAATACATATAAGAAAATAACTTTGTAATAATTTAATTATTTTTATTATTTTATTTGAAAAAAATTATTAAGGTGTAAAAATAATATTAAAATGAATAGGATTAAAAAATATTAAAAATTTAATATTATAAAAAAATTTATATAAAAATTAATTTGATTAATTTTTAAAATTTTAGAAATGAAAATGATATATATATATATATATATATATATATATATATATATATATATATACTTTCAGGAACTAATTTGATTATAAATAAATTTATGACATGTCAAATGACACGTGGTATGCCAAGTATCACTGACTTAACACGTCAACTAATCGTCTTGTGACATGTAGTATTAACTTATTACATCATCATGCCACGTAGCACTAAACATTATACGTCATCATCTAACTAACTAATAGAATGATCAATTTAACTTATATTTTATTTTTTAGAAATTAATATAACTAAAAACATTATTTTTTTTTTTTTTTAATTAAAGGGAGCTCAACACAACAGAGTGGAGCAAAGAAAGATGCTAAAGGTTCTGAAAATATGAAGTACAAAACAACTCCTATTTATCTACTACATGGTGTCAACATCCAAAGGGTTCACCTCCAATCCATTCCTCAGCAAACGCAAATGACTTGTTTATAATATCCCGCAAACTGGATACGTGATTTCGAAACAGCCTGCTATTCCTCTCTAGCCAGATTGTCCATACAACTGCAAAGAACCCAATGAACCACCTCTTTCTCTCAATCTTCCATATTGCCATGCTTATCCAGCTTTCGAAGTGGTCCTTGAGATTACCAGAGGGGCACCAACTCCTTCCAAATGCATGCAGCCAAGCACACCACACCTGCCACGTGATATCACAACCAAGAAACAGGTGGAACACAGTTTCCTCAGCCTTAGAACATAGCACACACTGGTTGTCATTCTGATCAAGAACACGTAGTCTTCACAGGCGATCCTTAGTATTCATCCTTCCAACTAGCACAAACCAAGACAAGAGCTTAATCCTTGGAGGGACGAACCCTTTCCATATGGCACGAGTGAAGCTATAGCTTGTAATTTCAGCCGGAAGGGCTTCTGCTTGCATCATCTATGTAAAGGAGCTCGTTGAATAAACCCCTGTGTTATCAAATTTCCATGTCACCGTGTCCTCTCTTTCATTTGTTGGCTTGGCTGACTGCAAGGTCTCATGAAGTTGTCTTACCAGATCCAACTCCCACTTGAACAGCTCCCTCCTCCACTGGAAACTCCAAATCCAGTCTAGTCCATCCCAAAACCCACAATCCCCTATGACGGCCCCGGTAAGGGTTGAAACCGAGAAGAGCCTAGGAAACTTATCTTTCAACGCCCCATTAGGCAACCAGCTATCCTTCCAGAATCGGATTGTTCTGCCATTCCCAAGCTCCATAGACAACCCGCTTATCATCTTTTCTCTCAACCGCGGCACACAAACTTGAAGCTGACAGATATCCTTCCAAGGACCTCCTCGTGTGGGCACAGGCTGGTCTCGCAACATCACCGCAGGATTCATATTGGTACAAGAGCAGACCACTTTCTTCCACAAGGGGCAGTCTTCTCTCGAGAACCTCCACCACCACTTAAACAGCAATGCTGTATTTCGAATAACTGCATCCCCGACCCCCAGTCCACCTGCTTTCTTTGGAGCCATAATAACTTCCCATTTTACAAGGGGCAACCCTTGCTTCCCCCCATCTGTACTCCACAAGAACTACCGTTGTAAAGAAATCAGCTTCTCAGCCATGGACTTTGGCATCTTGTATAAGCTGAGATAGTAAATAGGGAAACTACTAAGCACCGATTTAATTAGGACCAGCTTGCCTGCCTTGTTCAGAGTCTTTGCTTTCCACAAGCTCAGCTTCTCCTCAACCTTATCAATTACTGGTTTCCATGTCTTCACCCTTCGTGGATTTGCACCCAGGGGGATGCCCAGATATCTAATCGGTAAGGACGCCTCTGTACAACCCAATAACAGACACATCCTACGGACCCACAAGCTATCACAGTTGATCGGGATAATGTTAGACTTTTCAAAATTTATACTCAGGCCAGACATCAGTTCAAAACACCGCAAAAGCCGCTGATAATTTCTAATGGCCGCCTCCTCAGGTGGGCAGAAGAGAATAGTATCATCGGCAAACTGCAAGTGAGACAACTCAATGCTATCCTTCCCAACCAACAACGGTGATATGCGTCCGTTCCTCACTGCCTCTCCAATCATCCTGTGCAGAACATCCACAACTAAAACAAACAGGAATGGTGACAGTGGGTCTCCTTGTCTCAACCCCCTCTCCATTCTAAATGGCTTCGACGGTGATCCATTGATAAGCATTGACATAGAGGCAGAGCATACACATTCCCTGATCCATCCCCTCCATCTCTGGCCAAACCCCATCTTCTGCAAAACAATATCCACAAAGACCCATTTGACTCTATCATAGGCCTTTTGGAAGTCCAGCTTGATTATCGCAGAGATCCTTTTTCGTGTTTTCAACCAGTGCACAGTCTCACAGGCGATCAAAGCTCCATCATGTATTTTCCTGCCCTTCACGAACGCACTTTGTGTCTCACCTACAAGTCCCGGCATTACCTCTCGCATTCTCCGAACCAGAACCTTAGAAATCACCTTATAAACACAACCCACCATACTAATTGGCCTTAGATCCTTAATTTCTCTTGCACCAGTAAATTTTGGCGCCAGCGCCACCCAAGTGACATTCGACTCACTAGGTAGTTTACCAGATTGGAAGAACCCTGTCACCGCGCCAGTGAATTCGTCACCTAATTCCCCCCAACACTTCTTTATAAAATTCATATTATATCCATCGCTTCCTGGTGCCTTTGTTGACTCACAATCCCAGACTGCCTCCTTTATTTCTGCATGTGTTGGCATCCGCTCTAGCTCCGTTGCCTCTTCCTCCAAGATTCGCTTTACGAGCCCATCCCTAAATCCAATAGTCGGCGAGGGTTCCTGATGGTACAAGTCCTTATAGAAATCCCTTATGGCAATCTTTATCCTTGCTTGATTCCTTACCAACCTCCCATTAACCATTAGAGCATCAATCCGATTGGATCTTCTCCGCGCTGAGGCTAGAGTGTGGAAGTAGCGTGTGTTTTTATCCATCTCCTTTGCATGACGAGACCTTGACATCTGCTTCCAATGTAATTCCTGTCGTATGTACCATTTTTTACAACAACTTACAAGCGCCTTTCTCCTAGCTTCAACAGTCCCATCATCCACTCCAAATCCTGCAATATCATCCACTTTTTTTATTTCATCCTCAAACTGTGTAATCCTTTTATCCACATCTCCAAAGTTCTTTTTATGCCATCTGCTCAGTGGAGTCGTCAAACCCTTCAACTTGTCCATGAACTGCATGTCACCCAAAGCCCTCCACTCCTCTTTTACCATCCTTAGAAATCCAGCATGCGTGAACCAAGAATCCAAACTTCGAAACAGTCTCGGCCCTCCTCTCAACTGAGAGACCTCCATGATTAATGGGCAGTGGTCAGATAACCCTCTTGGGCCACCTCGCAGCCTGGTTTCCGGAAACACTTCTAACCACTCCAAACTCACCAGTACCCTATCAATGCAACTGCATGATTGCCCTCTGAACCAGGTGAACAATCGGTCAGTGATTACCACGTCCACTAACTCCATATCCTGGATCCATGCTTTAAACTCCGCGGCAGACACCGTCAAAGAATCAGCCCCCTTCCTATCCTCTACTTGAGTTATCTCATTGAAATCTCCCAGATAGCAAAACGGAACTTGACACAACCCAAATAGGAAACTCAATTCTTCCCAAGTAGCAAGCTTGGCTCCCCTCTCATACGGGCCATAAACCAGGCAGAAAGCACAGGAGAAATTATTTCGAAGTAACACACCCTCCACACACAACCAACGACTTCCCTTATAGCATGTATTCATCTGAAATACCGTCTCATCCCACATCAATAACAGGCCTCCAGAAGCACCAGTCGACCCAACATACTCCTATTTAACAGCACCAGCACCCCACATTTACACTACATCAAAGGTTGTCACAACTTCTTTTTTTGTCTCTATCAAGCCTAGCATATTTAACTTAAATTTCCTACAAAAATTCTTTAGCATGCTCAATTTACCAACTCCCGCCAATCCCCTAATATTCCAGGAACTAAAAATCATTTTAAAGCACTTACACACACCTTTCTCTGATTTTTTGGTCTACTCCGCCGTGCTTTCTCCTTCTGCTTAGCCAGTCTTTTCTTCTCCGCAAGTGCCTCGTTCTGTGCCTGAAGTATTGCCATGATGTCATCTTCCTCATCATACTGCACAGCTCCGGATTCCACAGCAAGCTTCCATGCTTCCCGGTTTTCCTTCATTTCAGCTTCTCTTTTACTATTAGCGGACACTTCCGGTTCAGGCTCTCTCCCAATCTCACCAGTGTCATTCATCGAATCCGCCAAATGTTCCCCTACACCCCCCAATACCGAATCTGCAGCCCCCTTGGAGCCCCCTTTACCATTATCCTCCCCACAACCCTCTCCCTCCGATCCACTCCTTTGTTTCCCTACCCCACCACCATTCAATATTATTTCCACCCGTGGATTTCCCAGGCTTAACCCATCCCTTACCATCTGGCCGCACGCCATATCCTTCGGGCAGCCTGCATCCGGGCCACTAGTAGCCAATACCGAATCCATTCCGCCACTAGACGGCAGCACCACCAATCCATCATCCATCAATACCGTTTCCCTAGCACCATCCCCCCCAGATTCGCCCTCCCTTAGAGCTTCCCGAGCCCCATTCTGGTCGAACCCCGTTCGTCCCCTTCGAGGCTTCATGCCCGAAATACACAGATCCTGGTCCAGCGCTCCCAGACTCACCCCATCGCCATCAGACCGAACCCACCACGGAGGCGAGTCCCCTGCCGCCAGACCCATCAGCACGCCAACACCATCCCCGACGACGGGTCTGCCACCCGCACCACATCTGGGCGTCGTGTTCGCCGAGTTCCGAGATGCACAGGTCTCCCTTCCGCTTCCCGCACCAAGCTCGCCGTCACTGCCAAGCTCCCTCTCATTATCAACCCAGCAGCTCTCCAATGGACCACTCCTTCCAACCCGACCCGACCGAAGACTCCCCTTCCCATTGCCTTCATTCAGCTCCCTTGGAGGCCCATAACTAAGACCCACTTCTAGCCCAACTAAATTTGCAACAGATGGGCCTATTGATTTTGGTTCCAAATCTACCACCGTTGGTTTAGGTAATCCCAATTGGGCCCCAATCGCATTACTATGCCTCCCCAATCCATTAGCATGCTTCCCTACCTGCACCTTACTTGTGATCCTATTCCCATGCTGCCTCCTACCATTTACTACCGTATCTGCACCAGAATCAGCCAATTCCTTTCTAGGAGAAAAATCCGCACACCTTGCCGTTGAAGTTTTCGAATTCAAAAAATTGTTACCCCATTCGTCCAAGATCTCAGGCTAAATTCCCGTACTACCCTTCTGTACTCCCTCCAGCCTATGCGGTATGGCCACCAACTCAGCCACCGTGTCCCACCTCTCCAGCGTTCTTGGCGTCCGGTGACGGACAGGCTGACCGGCACTAGTCTCTTCATGGCGTTCCACAGCATCATGCGCCATGTCCCCTGTCGATCCATACGCATCCTTGCCCATCTCCGTAACAAACACGTCAAAGCCACACGACCCTACCAGTAGACGGAGTCTTTCAGAGATTGGATCAAATCTCCACGTATCCACTAGCACACGTCCAGCTCAGAACGACGTGGCTGAGCGTGTTCCATCATCAACTTCAATCACTTCACCCCACTGTGTCCCGATTGCACAGAATGTATCTACCGTCCAAGCATGCAGCGGAATACCATAACACATAAGCCACACCCTTCTCCTGTCGCACCGTTTTTGTTCTTGCCAGAGGCACACATGATGAAAGATCTGCCGGATCTCATCCCCAGAACTTTCCAGCGCTTCCTCCACGCTCCGGGTGCTATCAAAAACCAACAAAGCCTTATACCTCCCCACATCACAGACTTGGACAACGTGTGGCCATACCTTCCGGATAGAGTCGTTCAATGATCGAAAATCAATTGCTCTCCCGGCTCTCCCAACAACACTCCTACTCAGCCAATCCAAGTTATCCTTGGAGGCAGATACCTCCAATTCCTTCGTCTCCCCCACCTTCGGTCCCTCAACGCGTGTATAGGTTGAGTTGGCTAAATCCGTCTGACCAATCCCATGGCCTCCGTTATCATCCGGCGTTAATTCCCCTGCACGCACCTCTATGCCAGTATTGACCTCATGCTTCTTAGGATGGATCCTGCTCCCACCCATCCCCACAACAGTAGCTCCCCGCCCCTTAGAATTATCTCTCCTATATTTGGCCTCCCCTACAAAAATCTCCGATCCCCTTAGTCGCAAGTGATTCATCTCTGCAATCGCTTTCAGAGCTCCCCCCTTCGTGGTATACCTGATGAATGCGAATAGGTAAATGATCCTATTCCTCATCTTCCATGACAGATAGATATCGTTAATCCGCCCCGTCCAAGAAAAAAGCTCAAATAACTCCCGTTTTGAAATATCACCTGGTAATCTGTCCACGAATACACTGAACGAATCCCGCTCTAAGCGCACGTACTCCTCACGATTCCAAACTCTTGGGTCCTTCTCCAACCTGGTGGAAGCCCAACCTCTACCCTGCGCGGTGGTTCCCCACCCTTCACCCTCTCGCCTGGAAAATGCTCTCATTATTCTGTCTGCCTTCTCCTCACTCTTCTATATACTTCATTCGTGGAAGTAAGAATAACTAAAAAAATTATTTAAAAACCAATTTAAAAATTAAATGATCTTTAAAGAATAAATTTTACTATTAACCCTTAAAAGTAACTACTCAACTAAGTAAATGACCTAAAGTTTCTGTATTTTAATTTAGCAATTGGCATTGTAATAACAGAACCAACAATTTGAGTGTTTTCCTTTAAGGCCTATGCGATTTCAGAAATTCTAGAAGGCTAAATTGAAAACAGTTCGTTAGCACGTTAAATTTTTTCAATTTTTACATATACATATATAAATTAGTATAATTTGTATTTACATTATACAAAATTTGCACATACAATTCTAAGAGAGTAGTATATAGATATGAACAAACGCATAAGTTTACAAATAATGCTTTTCTTTTTTCTTATGATATATGTTTTTGGATATTTTGAGTTTAATTTTAATACGCTAATAATATAAAACGTTATATATATTCGTTTGTTTATAATTATTTATACAATTAATTTATAAAATAATTATTTTTGTTAATATAATATTATAGAATAATTAAATATAAATATAAAATTATTTTATATTAATAATATGTTAAAATTAAATTTTATTTTTTTTCAAATTAAAAAGTAATGAATTTCTTGAATGATAATTGAAAGATCCTGCTTGACGTACATACCTAGTGTATCAGCTGATCAGATGTAGGCATGTAGGAAACATGCATGCATGCTAGTCAGACTTGAATAAAAAGATAGACACCAAGTTAAATGAAGATATTAAAAAAAATTTTTATAAAGAGTTTTATATTAAAAATATATTTTATTTGTTTAGCCATTAAAAAAAATATTTTATAATATATCAAAATTAAATTATATAATTTATTATTTAATAATAAAAAAACAACTTTACATAAAAATAATTGTAAAATTTTTATATTAGTATCTACTTATAAAATTTGTTACTTAATTATCCAAAAAATTTAAATAGTTAATATTTAATTTAAAAATATAAAATTTAATCATTTTAAATATTAAAATTTATTATAAAAAGAAAGTTAGATAAAAATTAAGCATCCACACCATAAAATTAATCATTATAAAAACATAAAAGTGTACGTCCGAATAATATAATGTATCAGGCTATTAGCAAAGTGCACGGTCTAAACTTAGGGTATTTTTTTCCAAACAGTAAATTGAATTCACTCCCTTTCACCTACACGTAACAAGAGGACAATATAGTAGGAAACTAGGAATCTAAAAGAATAAACTACAAAAAATTGCACTCAAAATATTTTTGTCATATTTTATTCATGATAAAAATATTTTCAAATTTTATCAATAAAAATATTTTTAAATTATTTAAAAACATGATAAAAATACATATATATGAACTAAGAGGTTCTATATTAACGAAAAAAATGATGTCACAAATAAAATTTTTTATGTTGTAAATAAAATTCTGATATTGACAAGTAAATCATGTCATATTTTTTTATTAATAGAGTAGATTTGTGATCATAATTATGTATATGAATGTTGGAAGTCTACTTTTATTTTTTTTTTTTTTCATTTTTTTCATTATTTTCTTTACGCATTTTATTTTTACTTCTGTTCTTTAAGTATTTTTGCTTTTTTTCATTTTCAATTTGAAAGTTTCATCCGTTTTATTGCAATTCTTTATTATTTGTCACAATTCAAACATCTCATACATTTCGACACGAACGCTAAGTAATTTTCGGGTCAAACTCATTCTTTTTCAGAGGAGTCGTATCTGCTTCCGATACTTGAGATCTTGATACAAGTTTGATTTGACACCCTATCAAAAAATCCTGTCGAGGATACCAAAAATCAAGTGAAATAAATTAGCACGCCCAGTGGAATGCTGGGTTAAATAATGTGTCAAATTTTGCATGCGATTATGCAATGACAAATTAATAATGACTGATAGATCTTCTACTTCGACGGATACGTCGAATAATGATGCTGGTGAAAACACATGAGGCTAAGAGGCAGAGGCTGGCCCATTATATCAAATGACAAACCCTGTTATTACAGAGGAAATTTCGTCGGCTGTATCCAGTACATGGCCTTTATATGAAGTATGGCCTCCATACAGAATGCCTCCAAATTATGCTCCATCAGTGAAAAATTCCAGCACGGGATATATAAGAGATACAAGCACTACAAGAAACAACCCCTTGTATAGTTCGACACCTCCTCCAAGTTACCTTCCAGTGGGTATATAGACCCACTATGACCTTAATATAGCAAATCACAATGCTTATTAATATGTGATGAATAATCTCCCATATTTAGGGTCGGTACCCATATCTTTGCAACCTAATATAATAATGCCAAATGTCATTTCAACACAAGGTACAGGAGCAATCCAAGTAAGGTTGCTAGTTAGTGGAGGACTGATAAAAACAAAATCGCCGGCTTAAAATTTTCACAAATTAAGTTCCGTTCCAAGTATAGTTCCAAACCAACAAGTAATGTTCAAGTCAAATTTTTAAATTCTAAGAATGTCACAATACAAAACAAATATAAACTGAGAGTATTTAAACTCCCGGGTCGTTCTCCCTAGGAATTGCAATTAAGTGTCCTATTATTGGCTATGAGAAATTTTGGGGGTTGATTATAAGAGGCAAGAAATTAAAGTGCAAGGAAGTAAATAGACATTCAAGAAATTAAAGCTCAAAGCAAGTAAATAAAAAATGTAATTCAAGTGGCAAAAAGTAGGAACTCTTAGCAAGGATTGGGAGTTAAGGATTCCTATCATAATCATAGACCACAAACATGATAATTGCTAAGAATTAATCCCAATTAGTCTATTCTAACATCGAGAATAAGTCAAAAGGGCATAATTAATCTCAATCCACAAGTCCTAATCAACTCACTAATTAACTTAGTGAAAGACTAGCCTTAGTGGAAACCAAACCAACTAACAATTCTAATCACAATATCGAATGGACATCTATGACTCAAGGTCACCTAATTATCCAATTTCAAGCCAAGAGTGTGAAAAACTAGGCAAAAGCTAAAAGAGACATTTTATCAAACACCTAGCATGCATAAAAGAAAAAACATCATAAATTGTAATAAAAATAAATCTAGACCAATTATAATAAAATGATAATAACAACTCAAACAAGCGTTAAAGAGAGACATAAAATATCAAAATTGCATTAAATGAAATTGAAAGTAACAAGAGTGTTCATAAACTAGAAATGACAAAATTGAGAAAATAACAAAAGAAATGAAGATGATCAAGACAAGAAAGCAAGAAACATAAATGAAACTACATTAAAACAAGAATTAAATGCTGAAATTAGAGAGAAAGTAAACTAAAGAACCCTAATTCTAGAGAGAAGGGGGAGCTTCTCTCTCTAGAAAAACTAAGCTAAAACATGTAAAAATCTAAACCTAAGTGCTCCCCCCTTCATCCTTCTTCAATTTGGCTTGAAATAGCTTCAGAAATGAGTTGGATTGGGTTTTGGGGGCCCAGAAATCGCCCCTAGCGATTTCCAATTAATGAGCTCACGTGCCAGGACTTGTGCATACGCACAAATTTTGTGTGTATGCACACTTAAACGTATGTAAGCTATAGCAAATTATATATCATTTTGAAGCCCCAGACGTTAGCTTTCCAATGCCACTAGAACTGCTTCATTTGGACTTCTGTAGCTCAAGTTATGATCAATTTAGTACCGAGAGGTCAAGATTGACAACTTTCCAAGTCCTTCATTTCTTGAATTCTTCCACTTTGTATGCTTTCCTTTCTCACTTCTTCAATCCATACTTGCCTTATAAACTTAAAATTACTCAGCAAACATATCAAGGCATCAAATGGAATTAAAGTGAATAAAATTTAGCAATTAAAATGCCTAAAAAACATGTCTTTACTTTCAAGCACAATTTAGGAAGAATTTATGAAACTATGCTATTTCAATGGATAAACGCAAGAAAAGTGGATGAAATCCACCCAAATAGAGCAAATAAATACCATAAAATATGGATTCATCAAGGACGTACCTCCATATTTCAAAATATATAGAGACAAATTTCTGTCAAAATAATGGCTCATAACACGGTCGAATCTTTAGCTGTATTTAGACTTCAAATTGAGGATAGCCATAATGATTTGGTCAATATGCTTACACAGCAGATGGCTATAATTTTAAATCCTATAATGAAGAATAATAATGCAAGAATAGAGCAAATAGCTCGACGTGTCGATAATATTGCAGGAGCAGTCAATCGATCGTTTATACCACCGATAGGTGGAATACAGGATGATAATCCTTCCTTAATGTTAAATAGAGGAGATAATCCAAATAGAATTTTGAATGAGGCTAGAGCAAACAATGCTGCTCAAGCTTATGGTCAGAATATAACCCAAGTGTCGAATAGATTTTGAATCAAGCAGGGTTAAATATTAGGGTGAGAAATAAACCCTGTTTCATTTCTCCCTTTCCAGATTATGTCTTGCAAGCCGAACTCCCTAGAGGAGTCAAAACTCTCAAATCCCTCAATAAATTTGTAGGTGAGAGAAGAGAATTTATAGTCGAGCATATAGCTCGCTATACAGTCAAAATTGGTGAGTTAAATGGTAATGAATATTTAAAAATGAGATATTTGTCCTCTTCTTTGACAAAGAATGAATTCACATGGCTTTTAAATTTGTATCCTAACTCAATCTACAGCTGGGTTCAGTTGGAAATGAGTTTTTATGATCAATTCTTTAGAGGTGAAATGAAAGTAACTTTGTCTGATTTATTCACAGTGAGAAGGGAAAATATAAGTGGATCAATGACTATTTGATCCGATTCAAGAATATAAGAAACAAATATTTCACTCCTATTCCTGAACCTGAAATAGTCAAAATGGCCATCAATGGTCTCAACTTCAATATTTGAAAAAAATTAGTAAGCCAACAATTCCTTGACTTGGCTCAGTTAGTTGATAAGGTTCAACAAATTGAAAAGTTGAATAAAGAAAAAGAAAAACTTAAATCGAGCAAAAAAACCTTTCTTTAATAAAAAATAAATTATGTCGACTGTATTGGTGAAGGAGAGTCGAGCAATGAGTCTGCCTTTGCTGTAGAATTAAAAGATGGACCCCATATGTGTGTTGATCTCTTAATCCAGTTGAAGACAAAACTCTTTTGACAGGAGGAAGAAGTTATTCTTTTGACTTGACAAAAGCTGAACAAATTTTTGACATGTTATTAAAAAACAAACAGCTTGTACTCCTTGAAGGGAAAAGAATACCATTTGTTTTTGAAATTAGAAATAAAATGTTTTGTAAATTTCATCAAACCTCTGGACATTATACTAATAATTGTGTCCGTTTTAGGGACATGATACAGAAGGCAATTGATGATGGTCGATTAAAGTTTGCAAAGAAGGCTGAGATGAAAGTAAACTCTTATCCTTTCCAGGTCACGTCAAACTTTTCAGAAACATAGAAATTGACTTTCTCGATTAACATGGCGTTTGTCGAGCCTACAGGAAAAAATAGTCAGTTCGAACTCGACATGTTCAAAATAGAAAGAACCATTTATCCAAAGGCAGGAGATGACCTGTTGGATTTTTTACTATGGCAAAGAGAAGAGGAAGGAAATGTTGCTATTTGTCCTCGATGCAGTGCCTTGTTCGACGCCTTAACTGCTAAAGCTTTTGACTTATACAAGAGAACCAAGAATGTGTTTCTCAAAAGAAACTAAGGCAAGCTCGACTGAAAAACAGGGAAGTAAGGGTCGAGGCTGGTGCAAAATTTACAATCCACAACTTACCGACAAGTAAACCGGATCGTACCAAGTAATAAACTCAGGTGAGTGAGTATCAATTCCACAAGGATTAACGGATTAAGCAAACAATAGTAAATTAATTATTCTAGTCAGGCAACCAAAACTTAGGGTTTCAATAGCAAATAATGTAAAAATAGAGAATTAAATAAAAGCAAACAAAAATTGGTTAAGAAAATAATATGATAAAGATAGTTAAGGTGTCAAAGATATTTAAATTTTTGAATTAATATTCAATCTTAACTACCTTGCATGCAAAGATTATGTTTATGGAAAACCCCAAGTGATTAAATTCCTATTCCTAGGCAATTCAATCTCCTCTAATGCAACCAACCGCCAATCTCTTGATCACTCAATTGCATTAGAGGGTGAAATTACAATTCTGATGTATATGCCACACAACCCTTAAAACCCAAAAGCATAATGCAGTTATATGTCATGTACCATATTAAGTCTAGATAATTAGGAACTATGAGAGATTGGTTTCAAGCTGTAATTCTAATGATATAACCTTTCCAAGACTCAAATAGAATTCAAGTTGAATTAAATTTATTTCCCAATAATCACTAATTCTTAGAATGAAGAACGAAACCAATTCTTAAATAATAATCAAAATATTAATCAAGAGTAGAAGAACAAATAATTATTAATCTATCAAAGTAAATAGAGCTCCAAACCTTAACAATGGAGGATTAGTTTCTCATAGTGTGGAAAAAATCCTAGCAGAGAAAAATTATAAAAGTGCAGAGGAGGAGGAGGAGGAGGATGAGAAGAAGAAGAAGAAGAAGAAGAAGAAGAAGAAGAAGAAGAAGAAGAAGAAGAAGAAGAAGAAGAAGAGCATGGCCAGGGGCCGAGAGAGCGTAAGTGATAAGCGGATATTTTATACCTTTTTGGGCTTATTTTCTTAGTGTTTTTAATATTTTTTATTAAGTTTTATTATGTTTTAGTAGGTTTTAGTGCAAAATTCACATTTTGAATGCTACTTTGAGCTTTTGTAATTTTCTTATGATTTTAGGTGATTTTTGGGTGAATTTGGTAAGTTTTGGTAAAGTCTGATTCAGAGGCAAAGAAAGGAGTGTAGATGTTGTCAGATCCTGACCTCTATGCATTCAAATGAGCATTTATTGAGCTAAAGAGGTCCAATTGACACTCTTTTAACGGCGTTGGAAAGCTAACTTCCAGAGCTTTCTAGCAATATATAATGATCTATACTTTTCTTTGGAATGGATTGCCCAAAATGGGCGTTGAACACCCGATTTACCCCCTTTCTGGCCTTCAACACCCCAAAAGGACCAAGGCCAGTGTTGAATGCCCAAAATTGGCATTCAACGCCACCATGGGAGCGTTCAATACCCACTTTTCCAAGCTAAATGCCAGCTTATCCCAAACACTCACCAAGTGGGCTTAGAAGTGGATTTTCGCACTTTTCTGCTTAGTTTATTTCATTTTTGTAATTCTTAATTTTTAGATTAGTATATATAGGCGAAGATCAACCGTGTTTAGGATCTGCAGCCTCTCAGAACTTATTTCCACTTTATCTTCTGTAAAATATGAGCGGCTAAACCTCCTAGATTAAGGATAGGAGCTCTGCTCATTCCTATGGATTAATATCATTACTTTTCTACTTTAATACATGCTTGATTCCATTCTATGATGTATTGTCATTCTTAATCTTTATAAATCTGGGGTGGAACAAAAGTATGACCCCTTATTCTACATGAGTTCTTACGAGTCCTAACCCGGATAGTATTGAGCTATAGCTTGAGAGTACATCACAGGTTCCAACAAGTTATTTGGGCTAATTAGGATATGTGACATGAAATCTCATTAGTCATGGGTAATTGAGGTCCCTGTGGCATTAAGGCTAGAATCATAAAGCTTCATTCTCCAATTCGAAAGATCCGACCTTGTCTGTGGCATTTTGAATAGCATCATCAGAGATTGAATTGCGTGAGCTTCACCCTCATCCAGATTGACTGACTTGTTCGGCCGTTTGGTTTGGACAAGAGGAGATTAATGACTACTACCCCTGGCTTAATCACTTACAGCCTTGCCGTTGAATGAGTCGCTCATTGTTAAAGTAGTTAGTAAGAAGTATTAATCCGGAAGAACAAGCATCTTCAAGGCCTTAACTATTTTCTCACTATTGTTCTACATCAATTCTTTATTGCTTTCGGTATTGTTTTGTCTATGCGCCTACGGCAACAACAATCAACTTTCTATTTGCCTGACTAAGATTTGCAGAATAACCACAGCTTGCTCAATCCAACAATCCTCGTGGGATTCGACCCTCACTCACCTAAGGTATTACTTGAACGACCGGGTACACTTGTCGTTTAAGTTGTGGGAAATTCGATTTTTCCGCATCAAGATTTTGGCACCATTGCCGGGTGTTCGAGATTGACAAACTAACGGTTGTCTTGCTCCTTAGATTAGGTACTTTTTACTGTTTTTCTTTTAATTGTGCTTCTTATTTTCTTTTTCAAAATTAATCAAAAATATTCTCATCTTTTATTTTGTTTGAGTCTTGTGTCAATTTTTAATTTTTGTATCCCTGTGGTTTTTGTTTCTTTTCTTGAATTTTCGAAAATTGTTCTTGTTTTTCTTTCTTGGTGTTCAAAATTTTGATTATATTTTTCTCTATTTGATTTTAAAATTTTTAAGTTTAGTCTCTTTTAGTGTTTATCTTTCTGTTTTTCAAAATTTATAATATTTGATATCAAAATATTTGAGTTTGGTGTCCCTTTAATTTGTTTCCATTTCGAATTTCAAAAATATTTTGAAACTCCTTTCCTTTTTAAGCCTTAAAATTTGAAAATTTTAGATTAATTCTTCTCTTTCTATTTTGAATTTTACGTCCTTATTATTAGCAATATTACTTTAATTTATTTCATATCTCTTTAGGACATCTGACTAGGAGCTCTCTATCCTTTGACATAGAGGCCCCTGATATTTTCTTGCTTTGCTTCTTGTTTGTGCAAGCAGGAACAGGAAAATATCATTACGGATCCACTTGAGAGTGCACAACCAAGAAGAACTCTGGGGTCTTATACAGTCCCCACTCCTGACTTCTATGGAAGAAGTATTTGTGTGGCACCTATTAGAGCAGCCAATTTTGAGCTCAACCTACAACTAATTACCTTATTACAGCAAAACTGCCAGTTTCAGGGACTTCTACAAGAAGAACCCACGAAATTCCTTGCAAACTTCCTGTAGATTTTCGAGAGAGTAGACCAGGATGTCTACAGACTCCTGCTCTTCCCATTTGCTGTAAAAGACCAAGCAAAGAGGTGGTTAGATAACCAACCCAAATTGAGCTTGAGAACATGGGATAAGCTGGTGGTCAAATTCTTGAACCAATACTTTCCCCCAAGGAAGCTAACCCAGCTAAGGCTGGACATTCAAGACTTTAGACAAGAAGAGAATGAGTCTCTTCATGATGCCTGGGGAGATACAGAATGAAGCTACAGGAATGCCCCACAGAAATGTTTTCATAATGGGTAAAGCTAGACATCTATTACGGACTCACAGATAGAGCTAAGATATCCCTAGATCATTCTGCAGGTGGTTCAATCCACATGAGAAAGACAATTGAAGAAGCTCAAGAACTAATTGAGACAGTCACCAGCAACCAGCATTTATACTCATTTGGTGAGACTACAATAAGAGGAGAGGTCAAGGCAGTGTCCATGAAATCATACCTTCCAAAACAAAGTGAATCATTGACCCAGCAGCTACACGCCCTCACACAACAGTTGCTAAATTTGAAAGAAATGTTGCAGAAAACTCATGCCTCCAACAAGAATATAAAGGCACGATTGAACCAGGTTGAACAGCATTTGTCTGAACAGATAAGAGAAGAGTGGCAAACCATCCAATTGAGGAGTGGAAGGTTTCTAACCTCCCAGTCTCAGAACAGTAAGAAATAGGGGGAAGGGGTGATGCACCGCTATTTGGTGATGCATTCTATGCTGAATTTAGGGGATTTTATCACCCTTGTCCCACATTTATCCACTAAAATAGCATGGTTTTATATATTCTCCCTAATTTGTGCTTAAGAGTGAAAACATACTTTTTAGGCCTTAAATTAGTTAGTTTTAATTCACCTTTAATTCCACTAGATGCTTTGCTGTGTGTGTTACTGATTTCAGGTTGAAAAGGCTAGGAATGGGTCAAAGGAATGAAGAGAAAAGCATGCAAAGTGGAGAAATCATGGAAAATCAAGGACTGGAAGAAATTCAGCCCACGAGCATGCGTAGCAGACGCGCACGTGTGGAATGTGAAAGTCGCCAGGTGATGCGTACGCATACATGACACGTACGCGTGGAACACAAATTGCCAAGCAACGCGTACGCGTGACCGACGCATACGCGTCGACGCTCGCACGTGACTTCATTAAAGGCAAAATGCTGGGGGCAAATTCTGGGCTTCCCAGGCCCAAATCCATCTCATCTCTGAGCCTATTATATGCAGAAATCAAGAGGAGATCAAGTAGCTTTTAGTTTAGGGAGAGTCATAATTGAATTTTGGAGGGAAATGCTTTAGTTAGATTCTAGAGAGGGAAGCTCTCTCTTCTCTCTAGAATTAGGATTATGTTAGATTAGGATTTCTTATATCTAGGTTAATTTCATGCTTGGATTTACTTTTCCTTTTCAATTCCTTGTTCTTCTACCTTTCCTCTCTCTAGTTTTGTATTTCATTCTTGCAATTCTTTACTTTTATATTGATACACTTTTGTTTCTTCTATTTCTCTTTTAATGCAATTTATATCTCATGTTTTTTTATTGTTGAATTGATTTGTTGTTGTTGATTTCCTTGCAATTAGTAGTTGTAGATTTATAATTCTTGCACTTTTATCTTGCTTTCCTTTTATGCCTTCCAAGTGTTTGATAAAATGCTTGGAAGGATGTTAGAATAGAGTCTTCTCCTCCTGGCTTTGGTTGAGTAATTGGAGACTCTTGAATTATCAAATTACTTTGTTGATTGATAATTGAAAGTTACTAGTTGACTTGAATTCCACTAACTCTAGTCTTTCCTTAGGAGTTGATTAGGACTTGAGGAATCAAGTTGATTTATCCATTTGACTTACCTTCATAGTTAGAGGTTGACTAAGTTGGAGCAATGGACAATTGATGTCACAATTGATGATGATAATGAGGATAGGACTTCTAATTCTCATTCCTTGCTAAGAGCTTTCTTAGTTATTAGTTTACTTCTTTTGCAATTCATCTTTCATGTTTCTTATCCAAAATCCAAAAGATATATAACTCATAACCAATAGCAAGAACACTTCCCTGTAATTCCTTTGAGAGACGACCTGAGGTTTGAATACTTCGGTTATTATTTTTAGGGGTTTGTTACTTGTGACAACCAAATTTTTGCATGAAAGGATTATTTGTTGGTCTAGAAACTATACTTGCAACAAGAACTTATTGTGAAATTCTATACCATCAAAAATCCACTCATCAAGGGGAAACGTCAGAAGGTGGAAACACAGCAACCCAGGGCATTGCCAAGGGCACTGAACACCCATAGGGGAGAAACATTGGCGTTCAACGCCCAGTAGGGGCCAATGATAAACTCCCACATTTATTCAATGAAATAGCATGGTTTTTTGAATTTCTCCTGAATTGGTAAAAACATGATTTTTAGGCCTTAAATTGGTTAAATTTAATTTACTTTAATTCCATTCGATACCTTGATATATTTGTTAAGTGATTTCAGGATTAGAAGGAAAATATTGGGTTGAAGGAATGAAGAAAAAGCATGCAAAAATGGAGAATTCATGAAGAAATGAGGATTTGCTGAACTCAAGGCCACGCGCACGCGGCACCCACGCGTACGTGTGAAAAAGAAATTCTCCATCGATGTGCGCGTCACCCACGCGTACGCATGAAGAAGAATTTTGCTAGTGACGCATACACGTGACCCATGCGTACGCGTGACAAGCGGCACGTGACCTCACTAAAGGCAATACGCTGGGGCGATTCTTGAGCTCAAGGAGGCCCAAATCCAGCTCATTTCTGATGCTTTTGAACCCAAGGATTCCAAGGGAATGGGGGGAGGGGTCATAGTTTAGTTTTCATCATGTTTTAGGTTAGAATTCTAGAGAGGGAAGCTCTCCCTTCTCTCTAGAATTTATGGTAGTTTAGGTTAAATTTTCTTAGATCCAAGTTTTAATTCTTGTTTCATTTTAGTTTTCCTTTACTTTTATTTGTTCTACCACCTTGGTTTATCTACTTCTCTTGTTAATTTCTTATTTTTCTCTCTTTTATGTTTATGAACCCTTGTCGGATTTCGATTTCTTCTAATGCAATTTTATGTTTCCATGTCTTTTTATGTTTATTTTAGTTGCAATTGTTGATTTCTTGCTTATGTTAGTTATAGTTTTTATTAATTCTTGCATTTTGTGATGTTTACTTTTATTGCACTCTAGGTGTTTGTTAAAATGTTTTCTTTACTCTTGGCTTAAGCTAAGAGAATTGGGTGACCTTGAGTCATTAGGTCTCATTCAGTTGGTGATTTGAGAATCCTTAGTGGTCAATCAGTAGCTAGGTTGGGACTTATGGGTTGATGTTGATCAAGCCTATTTAACGTACTTCAAGCATAGAAGTAGACATTTGACGTACTTCAAGCAGAGAAGTAGACTTGATGGGTTGGTCCCTGATGAGCGGATAATTTATACCCTTTTTGGCATTGTTTTTATATAATTTTTAGTATGTTTTAGTTATTTTTTATTATATTTTTATTAGTTTTTATGCAAAAATCACATTTCTGGACTTTACTATGAGTTTGTGTGTTTTTCTGTAATTTCAGGTATTTTCTGGCTGAAATTGAGGGACCTGAGCAAAAATCTGATTCAGAGGCTAAGAAAGGACTGCAGATGCTGTTGGATTCTGACCCTCCTGCACTCGAAGTGGATTTTTTGGAGTTAAAAAAGCCCAATTAGTGCGCTCCTAATTGCGTTGGAAAGTAGACACCTTGGGCTTTCCAGCAATATATAATAGTCCATACTTTTCCCGAGATTTGATGGCCTAAACTGGCGCTAAAACCAGCCAAAAACTTTCTGGCGTAAAACACCAGAACTGGCACCAAAACTGGAGTTAAACGCCCAAATTGTCACCCAAGCTGGTGTTTAACTCCAAGAATGGCCTATGCACGTGAAAGCTTCAATGCTCAGCCCAAGCACACACCAAGTGGGCCCCGAAAGTGGATTTCTGCACTATCTGCACTTAGTTACTTATTTTTTGTAAACCCTAGTAACTAGTTTAGTATAAATATCACTTTTTACTATTCTATTCGTATCCTTTGTCAACCCTAAGACTTTGGACATTTGGAACCTCTTTGGGAGGCTGGCCATTCAGCCATGCCTAGACCTCTTTTCACTTATGTATTTTCTATGGTGGAGTTTCTACACCCCATAGATTAAGGTGTGGAGCTTTGCTGTTCTTCATGAATTAATGCAAGTACTATTGTTTTTCTTTCAATTCACGCTTACTTCTTCTTCAAGATATACTCTTGTACTTAATTCAGTTGAGTCAGAATGAAGGGGTGACCCATGACAATCAGCCACTATTTTCGTTACTCGCTTAGCCAAGATCCGTGTGCCTGACAACCACAAGCGGTCTACATGATGTTCAACATAGTCATTGGACGATAGCCGGAGTATATTCTCTTGGGTCTCTAATCCGTGATTCACATCGTCTCTCCTGACAACAGAGCATCCGAATCTGAGACTAGAACTTTCGTGGTATAGGCTAGAACCATTGGCAGCATTCCTGAGATCTGGAAGTCTAAACCTTGTCTGTGGTATTCCGAGTAGGATCTGGGAAGGGATGACTGTGACAAGCTTCAAACTTGCGAATGTTGGGTGCAGTGACAGTGTGCAAAAGGATAGAGAGATCATATTCTGATGCTAGTGAGAACCGACAGATGATTAGCCGTGCGGTAGCTGTACCTGGTATTTTTCATCCGAGACGAGAAATCCGGCAGTTGATTAGCCATGCAGAGGCAGTACCTGGTATTTTTCATCCGAGAGGATCATACAGCTTGCCATGGAAGGAAGCACGCATGATTGGATGAAGACAATAGGAAAGCAGAGGTTTAGAAGCAACAAAGCATCTCCGAACGCTTATCTGAAATCCCCACCAATGAATTACATAAGTATCTTTATTTTATTTTATGTTTTATTTATCTTTTAATTATCAAAAACTCATAACCATTTGAATCCGCCTGACTAAGATTTACAAGATGACCATAGCTTGCTTCACGCAGACAATCTCCGTGGGATCGACCCTTACTCACGTAAGGTATTACTTGGACGACCCAGTGCACTTGCTGGTTAGTTGTGCGGAGTTGTGAAAAGTGTGATCACAATTTCGTGCACTAGTCCCTCACAATTGTCAATACATGGTTTGTAGACAAAGATGGTGATCTCAATTTCCATGCCTTAGCCAAGTGTTATTTTCCTTTCTTTTATTAGTTAATTGTCATTTACTTTCTTGTTATTTACTTTTCTTGCCAATTACCAAATCAAACCCCCTTGTTCCTTCATAGCCAATAATTGAGCACTTCATTGCAATTCCTTGTGAGACGACCCGAGGTTTAAATACTCTCGGTCATTTTATTGGGGTTTGTACTTGTGACAACCAAAATTTAAACATTGATTGAGTGTTGTTTGTTGGTTGAGAACTATACTAACAACAGAATTATTTTGTGAAAATTCCTAACCAATGAAAATACTTTTTTAGTCAATAAGGGCGTCCAATGCCCAGAAGGTGGCAATGTTGGCGTTCAACACCAGGAAGGGATCAGCATGGGCATTGAACGCCCAGATACAGGAGGCCAAGCACGTGCCAGTTCAGAGAACACTCATCCGAAGCAAGCTGGTAATCCTCAGTCTAGAACCATGAACACTCACCCTGCACCACTCAGCACACCTGAGTACAGGACTAGGATGCCATATCCTCAAAAACTCCGTCAAGCAGAAAAGGATAAGCAATTTGCTAGGTTTACGAATTACCTCAAGACACTGGAGATCAAGATCCCATTCGTAGAAACCCTTAAACAAATACCTTTCTATGCCAAGTTCATGAAAGACATATTAAGCCATAAGAAGGATTGGAGGGAGGTAGAGACAGTCATCCTCACTAAAGAATACAGTGCAGTCATTCAGAGGACCCTTCTGGAGAAACTTCAAGACCCTGGAAGCTTTGTGATACCCTGCACTCTCAGAGACGGTTACACGAGGAAAGCCCTATGTGATCTTGGAGGAAGTATCAATCTGATGCCTTCATCACTACTAAGGATACTTGGGATCCAAGAAGTCAAGCCTACCCGCATCTACTTTCAGCTTGCTGATGGCTCTATCAAGTTTCCATCAGGAGTAGTTCAAGACATGTTTGTAAGGGTTGGACCCTTTGCATTTCCCACAAACTTCGTGGTGTTGAATATGGAAGAACACAAGAATGTATCCATTATTCTAAGGAGACCCTTCCTAACTATAGGAAGGACCCTCATTGATGTGCAAAAAGGGGAAGTAACATTGAGAGTCAATGAGGACAAATTCGTACTAAATGCTGTCAAAGCCATGCAGTACCCTGACACCCCAAAGGATTGTATGAGGATTGATATCATCAACCCCCTGGTAGAAGAGGTACATGCAATTGAGAGATTCGAGGAGGAGCTGGATGACTTCCTTGGGGATGACACGCCTGACATAAAGGCACCAAGAGAACAGGAGGAATCGTTAAAAGCTCCTAAAGTGGAAGATAGACCACCCAAACTCAAGTTGAAACTACTACCATCATCCTTGAAATACGTGTTTCTAGGAGATGGCGACACTTATCCAGTGATCATAAGCTTTTCTCTAGAGCCGCAAGAAGAACAAGCACTGATTCAAGTGCTGAAGGCCCATAGAACAACTCTTGGGTGGACCATATGTGACTTAAAAAAATTAGTCCAACTCGGTGCATATATAAGATCAGGCTCGAAAAAGATGCTAAACCAGTAGTGCAACCACAGGGGCGACTAAATCCAGCTATGAAAGAAGTAGTTCAAAAAGAAGTCACAAAACTATGGGAGGCTGGGATTATCTACCCCATCTCAGATAGCCCCTGGGTAAGCCCTATCCAAGTCGTGCCGGGATGACAGTGATCCACAATGAGAAGAATGAACTGATTCCTATGAGTACAGTTACAGGATGGCGTATTTGTATTGATTATAGAAGACTCAACAACACCACAAGAAAGGATCGTTTCCCCTACCATTCATTGACCAGATACTGGAGAGACTGGCTGGGCATGCATTCTACTGCTTCCTGGATGACTATTCAGGCTACAATCAAATTGTAGTAGACCCTCTGGATAAAGAGAAAAAAAAATTCACATGCCTGTACGGAGTGTTTGCTTACAGAAGAATGCCATTTGGTCTTTGTAATGCACTTGCAACCTTTCAACGGTGTATGCTCTCAATTTTTTCAGACATGGTTGAGAAATTCATTGAAGTATTCATGGATGACTTCTCTGTCTTTGGTATCCTTTGATTCCTGCCTTAACCATCTATCCTTAGTTCTAAAACGATGCCAAGAAACAAACCTGGTTTTAAACTGGGAAAAATGTCACTTCAAGGTGATTGAAGGAATTATTCTTGGACATCAGATTTCAAACAAGGGAATAGAGATCGATCAGGAAAAGGTGGAAGTAATTGAATGATTACCACCACCCACTAATGTTAAGGCAATCAGAAGTTTCCTGGGACATCCAGGTTTCTACAAGAGATTTATAAAAGATTTCTCCAAAATTGCAAAACCCTTGTGCAATCTCTTCGCCACTGACACTCCTTTTGTTTCTGACAAAGATTGCCTACATGCTTTTGAGACTCTGAAGGCAAAGCTTATCTCTGCACCTATTATCTCTGTACCCAACTGGGACCTGCCATTTAAACTGATGTGTGATGCTAGTAATTATACCATTGGCGCAGTCCTAGGACAGAGACATAATAAGCTCCTACATGTCATTTATTATGCCAGCTGTGTTTTAAATGACGCACAAAAGAACTACACCACCACAGAGAAGGAGCTACTTGCGGTGGTCTATGCCATTGACAAGTTTAAATCCTATTTAATAGGCTCTAAGGTCGTTATCTATACTGACCATGCTGCTCTCAAGTATCTTCTTTCCAAGCAGGGCTCTAAACTAAGATTGATAAGATGGGTATTACTCCTACAAGAATTTGACATAGAGATCAGGGACAGGAAAGGATCAGAAAATCAGGTGGCCGACCACTTGTCCCGCATTGAACCTGTATTAGGGATGTCCCCTCCCACTGCAGAGATATCTGAGACCTTCCCTGATGAACAACTCTTTACAATACGCAAAGCACCTTGGTTTGCCGACATTGCAAATTACAATGCGATAAGGTTCATCCCCAAGGAGTACAGTAAACAGTAAATTCGAAAACTCATCCATGATGCTAAGTACTATTTGTGGGACAAACCATATCTTTTCAAAAGGTGCTCAGACGGTATAATCTGCCATTACGTGCCTGAGGAAGAAACGTAGCAAATCCTATGGCATTGCCATGGCTCAGATTGTGAAGGTCATTTTGGAGGTGAGCGAATAGCCACCAAGGTCCTTTAGAGTGGCTTCTACTGGCCAATGCTCTTCAAAGATTCCCGGGAGTTTGTCCGCAACTGTGACAGTTGTCAACGGGCTGGAAATCTCCTTCACAATCACGAGATACCTCAACAGGAGATCTTGGAAATTGAGATGTTTGATGTGTGGGGGGCATAGACTTCATGGGCCCTTTTCCACCCTCATTCTCAAACACATACATCCTTGTGGCAGTAGACTATGTGTCTAAATGGGTTGAAGCAATCGTATCACCCACTAATGACACTCGAGTGGTGATGAAATTCCTCCAGAAATACATCTTCAGCAGATTCGGCATTCCAAGGACACTGATTAGTGATGGAGGCAATCATTTTTGTAACAAACAACTCGACTCCATACTGTACCGTTATGGCATTTTCCACAGAGTAGCAACTCCCTACCATCCACAGACAAATGGGCAGGATGAAGTCTCCAACAGGGAGCTCAAAAGAATCCTGGAGAGAATAGTGAGCGCCTCTAGGAAGGACTGGGCAAGAAAGTTTGACGATGCCCTTTGAGCATATAGAACAGCTTTGAAGACCCCTATTGGAATGTCTCCCTACCAGCTGGTCTATGGCAAGGCGTGTCATTTACCAGTGGAACTGGAACATAGAGCTTACTGGGCAACTAGATTCCTCAACTTTGATGCCAAGGCTGCAGGAGAAAAAATGATACTCCAGCTAAATGAGTTGGATGAATTCCAACAAGATGCTTTTAACAATGCTAAAACTTACAAGGAAAGAGCCAAGAAATGGCACGATAAAAAGGTCTCTCCCAGAATCTTTGAGCCTGGCCAAAAGGTTTTACTCTTCAATTTCAAACTCAAGCTCTTTCCTAGGAAGCTAAAGTCACGATGGACAGGACCTTTCATGGTCACTAATGTATCACCTTATGGTCATATAGAGCTCCAAGATAGACACTCTGATAAAATATTTACAATGAATGGATAGGGAGTCAAGTATTACCTAGGGGATAATCTTGAGCAAGAAAGCTCTACATTGCTGCTAACATCGCAGCAGTAAAGTCAAGCTATTGACAATAAAGAAGCGCTTGTTGGGAGGCAACCCAACCATCAGTAGCGTATTATTATTTTCTTTCTTTCATTTATTCTCATTTAAATTCATTTTCAGTTCATTTCTTATTAATTTTCATAGTTTTCCTTTGCTTTTTAATGTTTATGATCATGCGCAGCACTTAGAATAGAGACAGAGATGTTCTGAATTGAAACCAAAATATCCTGGAGAGATCCCCTTGCTGGCATTGAACGCCAGGCAAGGAGGAAGCTGGGCATTCAATGCCCAATCAGGGGAGAAGGACTGGCGTTGAACGCCAGAGAAGGAGTATTTTGGGCATTCAACACCCATTGAGGGGCAATTGCTGGCGTTGAATGCCAGACCTGGAGCAAGACTGGGCGTTCAACGCCCCCTAAGGAGCTGAGGAGGGCAACTTTCTAATCCCCTATGGGCGTTGATGAACGGATATTTTATACACTTTTTGGCATCATTTTCATATAGTTTTCATTATGTTTTGCTTAAGTTTTATTCTATTTTCATAGATTTTAGTGAAAAATTCACATTTTTGGTTTCTACTTTGAATTTTTGTGTTTTCATATGATTTCAGGTAAATTCTGACTGAAATTGAGGAGTTTTGGCAAAGTCTGATTTAGAGACAGAGAAAGGACTGCAGATGCTGCCAGATTCAGACCTCCATGAACTCGAAGGAGCATTTCTGGAGCTACAAAGATCCAAATGGCACGCTCTCAACGGCTATGGAAAGCTAACATCCAGGGCTCTCCAAAAATATATAATTGTCCATACTTTGTATTGGAAATGAAGGGCCAAACTGGCATTCAATGCCAGCCACCAGTCCCATTCCTAGCATCTAACACCCAAAAGGGGGTAGCTAGCGTCCAACGCCCATTACAGAGTCCCAAGCCAGTGTTCAACACCCCTAAGGGGTACTAGCTCGTGGAAACACTCCAAGCTCAGCCCAAACACTCACTAAGTGGGCCCTAGAAGTGGATTTTTGCTCTATCAACCTAGTTTATCTTGTTTCTGTAATCCTTAATTATTAGATTAGTATTTAAAGGAGAAGATCACCTTTATTTAGGATCTTCTGCCTCATCTTCTTCCCCCACTTTACATTGGAACATCATTATGTACAGTATGAGTCACTAACCTCCTAGGTTAAGGTTAGAAGCTCTGCTGATTCTTATGAATTAATAATATCACTATTCTACTTCAATCTATGCTTGATTCTATTCTAAGATGTATCTTCATTCTTCATCCTAATGAATTGGGAGTGTAACTTGACCGTCATCCCTATTCACATGGGTTCTTGTGAGTCCTTAACGGGATAGTACTGAACCACAAGCTTGATTATACATCTCTTAGACGGCTAATCCACGGCTTCGTTGGAGACTTCTCGAGTCATCAGTTCAGCCGAGGTGCGGGGCGATTAGGGACTTTGTGGTACAGGCTAGAATCCAAGAAGCAGGGTTCTTTGATCCGGAAGATTCAATCTTGTCTGTGGCACTTTGAGTATGATCACCAAGGGAATGGATTGCTAGAGCTTCACCCCCATTCAGATTGGATGATCGCTGACTCGGCGTTTGATCAGAAGCAGAGAAGATTAATGACCGCTGACTTGTAGTTAATCATTTACAGCCTGCCATGGAAAGAATCAATCAGAAGTTGGAGTAGATGTTGAGAAAAGTTGATCCAGAAGGAAGAAGCATTTCAAAAGCCTCAACCATTCTCATACCATTGATTACACACCTATCTAGTAACGTTTTATTTAGTTATCTATTTTATGCGTTTTCTTGTGACAACTATAATTTCTATCCGCCTAACTAAGATCTGCAAGGTAACCATTGCTTTCTCAAACCAACAATCCTCGTGGGATCGACCCTCACTCACCTGAGGTATTACTTGGACGACTTGGTATACTTGCCGGTCTATCTATACGAAACGTGCAGAGTCAGTTTTGTTCACTAAATTTTTGGCGCTGTTGTCGAGGATTGTTCAGATTTGACAAACTACCGGATTATCTTGTTGCTTAGATTAGGTACTTTTTACTATTTTGTTTGAGTCTTTTATTTTCTTTTTCAAAAAAATAAAAAGATTTTCAAAAAAAATCTTTGCTGTTGTTTGAGTCTTTTTGTTCGTGTTCTTGTTAAAGTTTCGAACTTTCTTGTTTTCTTTTCCAAAAATTTTTAAAAATAGTGTCTTTTGTTTGAGTCTAGTGTCAGTTCTTAAGTTTGGTGTCATTTGTGTGTTCTTTGTGTCTTTTGAATTTTTGAATTGGTTCTTTAGTGTTCTACTTAGTATTCAAGTTGTTCTTGTTTCTTTTCTTGTTTTGATCTTAAAATTTTTAAGTTTGGTGTCTTTTCGTGTTTGTTTTCTTAATTTTTGAAAACTAGTGTCTTTTGATATAAAAATTTTAAGTTTGCTGTCTTTTGGTTGTTTTTCTCTTTCTTCATAAATTCAAAAATAAAAAAATATCTCTTCTATCTTTATTCAAATTTTTGAAATTCTTAGCTATCTTATCTTTTCTTGATTTAAAAATTTTTTTAAGTTTAGTATTTTCTTGTTAGTGAAGTCAAATTTTAAATTTTTATCTTCTTAAATCTTTTCAAATCTTTTCTTTTAATTTGATTCTTTCCTATCTTATCTTTTTTTAATTTTAAAATTCAAAACTTTTTCAAATCTCTATCTTATCTTATCTTAATTTCAAATTTCAAAATCAAATCCTTTTCAAAAATCAAATTTCAAATCTTATCTTTTCAACTTATTTTCAAATCTTTATCTTATCTTCTTTCAATTTCCATTTCAAAATAAAATATTTTTCAAATCTTTTCAATCCTTATCTTATCTTGTTAACTTTTTCTTTCCAATTTTAAATTTCAAAATTTTTAAAATCAAATCTTTTTCAATACTCCTATCTTATCTTAATTTTAAATCTTTCTTAATTAGTTACTTATCTTATCTTATTATCTTTAATACTCTTCTTCTCTTTCCTATTTTTCCAAACATCCTAAATAATTCTTCTCTTTTCTATTTTTCGAAAACTTCTTACTTCTCTCTCTCTTCTTTTTCAAAAATCATCTTTCAATTTTCAAATCTTTTTAGTTAATTAGCTTTTAATTTCCTTTTTGTTTGTCGAACTCAATTAATAAATAAAATAAAAACAAAAATATTTTAATTCTAGTTTCCCTTATTACTTTTTAATTTTTAAATTCCTAAAAAAGTTACCCTTTATTCGAATTCTATCTCTTCTTCTACCTCCATTCTCTTTCTTCTTCAAGATATCTCACAAGGAATTCTCTATACTATGATATAGAGACTTCCATTCTTCTTTTTTCTTGTCTTTCTTTTTCTTGTTTATGAGCAGGAACAGAGATAAAGAACATCTCTTTGATCCTGATCCCGAACCTAAGAAGGCCCTAAGGAAGCGTTTGCAAGAAGCTAAAGCACAACACTTCGGAGGAAACCTCACAGAACTTTTCGAACAAGAAGCTAAAAGTACAACCATGGCAGCCGAGCCTAATAATAGAGGAGATGTAAGGAAGGTTCTTGGTGACTTCACTGCACCAACTTCTGACTTCTATGGAAGAAGCATCTCCATACCTGTTGTTCATACCCTGGGTCGAGCTATCCGACCTGGGATGTTCAGTAACAAAGCAACCGACCTCTTCAGGTCAGGCTATCCGACCTCTTCTTAAAGAGCTCAGCTAAATCGACAGGAAAGCCCAGTAAAGGGCCTAAATAGAGGAACATGACCCAAATCCAAAGGCAGTCCAAGCCTATAGAGATAAAGGCGGTTCCCTTGAAGATAAGCTGACCTCACACCATTATAAATACACTGGAGCACCCAGGTATAACTCATACTCTGATTCTACTAAAAACCTGCTTAATACCCATGCTAACTTAAGTATCGGAGTCTCTTGCAGGTATCCCCCACCCTTCGGTGACGAAGGATCAGCAGTGTAGCCAGTCCCACAAGTCGGACACGATAGCTCCAGCCGCCATCCACCAGCCGGACACATCATCTCCGACCAGTACAAAAGATCTCATCTGAGATCGACCTACAGTTTCAAGTAACCCTCGGAACATTGGCGCCATTGCCGGGGAACTTAGAAGTTATCCCATCATCATGGCGGACGACCATGACATTGACCACGATTCAGATCTAGAGGATAGAACACCGCACAAAAATGCAGACAATACACTGAAAAATACCCCGGAACCTAACGGGGACAAAAACTCATCAAATCTGGGAGTGATAGAAGTGCTTCAAGATTGTTTAAAACAACTTGAAAAAGAAACCCAGCATCAACGAGAAGTTGGAAAGGATCTACAAAGAGAGGTAAGGCGACGTCGAGATTTAGAAGATAAACTTCTAAAACTCGAAGCCGATCTCAAAGCCAAAGCTACTCGGTCCACCCCTGAAGACAACTCTCGTAAGGATCAAGATCCATTCACTAGGGAGATCATGAAGACCAAAATCCCTAAGGACTTCAAACTTCCGGATATGACTTATACGATGGCACTACAGATCCCAACCATCACCTCAGCAATTTCAGAAGTAGAATGTACCTCACCAACGCCTCAGATGCAGTTCACTGCAAAGCTTTTCTAACAACTCTCACAATGACAGCAATTAGATGGTTCGACAACCTACTTCCGAAGTCCATCTCAAGCTTTGATGACTTAGCCAAAAAGTTCCTAGCCAGATTCTCCATCCAAAAAGATACGGCTAAGCACGCCCCCAGTCTATTAGGAATCAAGCAAGGAGATTGGAAAAGTCTTCGCAACTACATGGAAAGATTCAACAAAACATGCCTAGACATACAAAGTCTACCAACAGAGGCCGCCATCATGGGCCTCATCAATGGCCTACGAGAGGGACCTTTTAGCCAATCCATATCAAAAAAATACCTCACATCTCTGGATGAAGTGCAAGAACGTGCGGAGAAATACATCAACATGGAAGAAAATTCTCGACTAAGAGAAACCTCAAAATCCGGATTCACCTACCGAGACAAAGATAAAGAGCCCAAAAAGAAGGAAGATCGACAAGGGGAAAAAATTAAAAAATATCATAATTACACTCCTCTTTGGGTGTCCCTTGTGGATGTTTACAAAGAAGTCTACCACACAGAAAAAATACCCCCAGCTCGACCACTCAAAGGCAAAAGAGGGGGAGGAAACCGGAATGAATATTGTGAATACCATCGAGTCCGTGGACACTCCACCAACGAATGCTTTGAATTAAAAAATGTCATAGAAAAATTAGTGAGAGAAGGAAAACTAGATCGGTATCTGGCCACCCGGGACGATGAGCAAAGAAAAAGGAGAAGGGACAAGGAGGTTGGACGGACTGAGCGATCACCTCATACACCAGAAAGACATGTTCATATGATACACAGAGGGTTTGCAGGAGGAGGAATCTCCAAATCATCTCGCAAAAGATATCTCAAAGAAGTATATCATGTCGAAGGAAAGGAAGAAGCACCCGACATCCCTACAATTACGTTTACCAAAGAAGATGCATCCGGTATCATCTCAGGACACGACGATCCCATGGTCGTCACCATTATACTGGCAAATGCAAATCTCCACCGCACACTAATAGACCAAGGGAGCTCCGCCGACATCTTATTCAAAATTGCCTTCGACAAGCTCGGCTTGGAAGAAAAAGAACTTAGAGCATATCCAAACAGCCTGTTCGGACTGGGAGACACTCCAGTGCAACCACTAGGATACATCCCACTACACACAACCTTCGGAAAAGGAAATCAATCCAGAACACTCAAGATAGACTACATCGTGGTCAACGTGAGTTTAGCCTACAATGCCTTAATAGGTCGGACAACATTAAATCAACTCGGCGCAATAGTCTCAACTCCACATCTATGCATGAAATTCCCAACTGCAGAAGGGATAGCTACGATAAAAGCATATCAGAAGATGGCGCGCCGTTGTTATAATGAAAGTCTAAACCTCAGAGGAAGAGGAGAAGAATTCCACACAATTGAACTTGGTGGAGTTCAGAGGCGAGAAGAACTCTGTCCACAACCTGAAGGTGAAGTAGAGAAAGTCCAGATCGGAGACATCCCGGACAAAACAACTAATATTAGCAAGATTCTAAAAGGAGACATAAAAGAATCACTCGTACAGTTCTTACGAGATAACGTCGATCTCTTTGCTTGGAAAGCTGCAGACATGCCAGGCATAGACCTCAAACTAATGTGCCACAAGATGGCGGTCTACTCAGGATCTCGGCCAGTACAGCAGAGACGAAGAAAACTTGGGCCAAAATGATCCCAAGCTGTGGAAGAGCACATACAAACCCTACTAGAGGCAGGATTCATAAGAGAAGTCAAGTACCCACTATGGCTAGCTAACTTCGTCTTAGTGAAAAAGTCAAACGGGAAGTGGCGAATGTGCAGTGATTACACTGATCTCAACAAAGCCTGCCCAAAAGACCCTTATCCACTCCCAAGTATCGACGCTCTGGTGGATGCCTCATCCGGATATAAATACCTCTCGTTTATGGATCCATATTCCGGATTCAATCAAATCCCAATGTATCCACCCGATCAAGAAAAAACCTCGTTTCTAACACTAAAAGCAAACTATTGCTACATCGTAATACCTTTTGGTCTTAAAAACGCGGGAGCTACTTATCAAAGGCTAATGAATAAAGTCTTTTCAGATCATATCAGAAAAATCATGGAAGTCTATGTGGACGACATGTTAATAAAGACACAAAGTGAAGAGACATTATTGTCTGACCTGGTCCAAGTGTTCGACACTATAAGGAAGCATGGCATGCGACTCAATCCTGCAAAATGCACCGTTGCAGTAGAAGCTGGCAAGTTCTTGGGTTTTATGCTCACACAAAGAGGAATCGAGGCAAATCCAGATAAATGCCAGGCCATACTCAACATGAAAAGCCCAAATTGTGTCAAAGAGGTACAACAACTCAACGGGAGGTTAGCAGCCTTGTCCAGATTTCTAGCGGGATCAGCAATAAGGTTTCTCCCCTTCTACGCCACTCTAAGGAAGGGAAAAAAGTTCGAATGGACAACAGAGTGCGAGCAAGCCTTCCAAGATTTCAAAAGTTTCCTGGGACAACCACCTATCCTAACTCAACCACGAGAGGGAGAGCCACTCATATTGTACCTCGTAGTAGGAAGTCGGGCAGTAGCCTCAGCACTAGTTCGAGAGGACGACAAGGGGCAACAACCTGTATACTTCATTAGTAAAGCACTACAAGGGTCCGAGTTGAACTACCAAAAAATAGAAAAATTTGCCTATGTACTTATACTAACATCTCAACGACTTCGCCTGTACTTCCAAGCTCTCACCATTAAGGTTCGGACCAACCAGCCCATAAAAGGGATATTGCAGAAAACAGATCTAGCAGACAGAATCTTACAATGGGCAATCAAGTTGTCTGAGTTCGACCTTCAATACGAAGCTCGGACAGCTATCAAATCACAATACTTAGCCGACTTTATTGCAGAATTTACAGACACCCCAGAAATCCTCACAGAATGGAATCTCTACGTGGACGGTTCCTCGAATAAGACTGGAAGCGGCGCAGGTGTGATAATTGAAAGCAACCAAGGAACCCAAATTAAACTCTCCCTCAAACAACCAGGCGGAATATGAGGCACTACTAGCTGGTTTAAAGCTGGCTAAAAATGTCGGAGCTCAAAGACTCATTATCTTCAGCGACTCACAGGTGATCACTTCACAAATAACGGGAGGCTACCAAGCCAAGGACTCCACAATGAAAAAGTACCTGGGTAAAACCAGGGAACAGCTCAGACAACTCCGGGAATATGAGATCCACCACATACCCCGCGAACAGAATGCCCGAGCTGACGCACTCTCAAAGCTAGCCAGCCCCAAACCAGGAGGCAACAATAGAAGCCTCATCCAGGAATACTACAGAACCCGTCAATCTCGGAAGAGGAAAAAGTCCTAGCCATAACAGGTCTAGATCAAGGATTGATGACTCCTATAATTAACTACCTCAAAACAGAAACACTTCCTACAGATGAGAAGGAGGCAAAAAGGTTAAAACAGGAGGCACAACATTACACTATCATAAATAATACTCTATACAAAAAAGGGATTTCAATACCATTGTTAAAATGTGTGCCGACTTCCAATACAAGGGAAGTTTTAGAAGAAATACACAGTGGCATTTGTGGCAACCATCTCGGAGCACAAGCACTTACCAAAAAAGTACTTCGGGCAGGATTTTATTGGCCAACTCTACAAAAGGAGGCCACAGAGTTCATAAAGACATGTCCACCATGTCAAAAACATGCCAACTTTCACATCGCCCCGCCAGAGGAGCTCATCAGCGTAACCTCACCTTGGCCATTTGCAAAATGGGGTCTCGACCTCCTCGGACCCTTCCCTCAGGGGTCAGGACAAGTTAAATTCCTCATAGTAGGGGTAGACTATTTCACAAAGTGGATCGAGGCAGAACCCCTAGCTAACGCCACTGCTCAAAGAAGTAAAAAATTTCTGTATAGAAACATTGTCACAAGATTCGGGGTCCCATACTCCATCACCACAAACAATGGCACACAATTCACAGATACAGGCTTCAGAAAGTTAGTGGCCGACTTAAACATAAAACAACAATTCACTTCCATAGAACATCCTCAAGCCAATGGATAAGCCGAAGCTGCCAACAAAGTCATATTAGTTGGGATAAAACAGAGGTTACAGGACGCAAAAGGAGCCTGGGCTGAGGAGCTCCCACAAGTCCTATGGGCATATCGGACAACGCCACATTCCACCACAATGGAGTCACCCTACGGAACGGAGGCAATGATCCCAGTGGAGATCGAGGAAGGGTCACCTAGAATAGTCCACTACAATGAAGAAGCCAACTCCCAACTTCAAAGGGAAGAGCTCGACCTACTTCCCGAAATCCAAGAAAGAGCTTAGATCAGGGAAGAAGCATTAAAACGTCGAATGGCTTCCAGATATAATCAAAAGGTAGTACCACGAGGTTTCGCAGAGAATGATCTCATCCTAATCCGAAATGATATCAGAACAACTCGACCTGAAGAAGGAAAGCTAGCAGCAAACTGGAAAGGACCCTACCGAGTCATAGAAGTACTTGGGAAGGGCTACTACAGACTATCCGAACTCGAGGGGCGAGAGCTTTCTAGGTCATGGCACGCCTGCAACGTAAGAAGGTACTATAGTTAGGAATGGTAAAGGATCTCAGCATAGGGTGTACTCTTTTTCCTGAAAAGGTTTCTTACTGAGGCACCAAGTTGAGATCCACAAATTATCCGACATAAAAGGATAAAATCTCCACATGTACATATTTGCATTTTCCTTTAAATAAAATATGTTAGATGTTCTACAAGTTTTCAAGACGCATTAATCTGAAACATTCATCGCATGATTATAAAGCAACAGATCGGCAGAAAGTGAAACATAAAATTAACTGCACAATCACGATAAAGACCAACAGAGATGAAAACCAAATTCATCTAAAGGTCGACTAAAGGATTGAACTCACCTTCTACAAATCGGCAAAGATGAAAACAGAATAATGCAAGAAGTTATCGAAAGTGATCCGGAGAAAGGACCTGATGAGGTCTTAATGGATTGCTAAATAATAACTTAAAAGACTGGCCGACGTTAAGAAGTCGGAACAAGTCAACCAAAGTTATAAGTAAACCCTGGAAAGAGGTCTGGCCAACCCTATAAAAGAGGATTACTTTAACTTAGAAGGGCTCGACATAACAAAGTCGGCCCAAAACATAAAAGTTATAAGAAGTAATCCCTGAAAGAGACCTGAACAAGGTCCAAGAAAGAGGATTACAAAAATAACTTAGAAGGGCCCGACATGATGAAGTCGGCCCAAAATATAAAGTTATAAAAGTAATCTCTGAAAGGGACCTGGACAAGGTCCAAGAAAGAGGATTACAAAAATAACTTAGAAGGGCCCGACATAACGAAGTCGGCCCAAAACATAAAGTTATAAGAAGTAATCCCTGAAAGAGACCTGAACAAGGTCCAAGAAAGAGGATTACAAAAATAACTTAGAAGGGCCCGACATGACGAAGTCGGCCCAAAACATAAAGTTATAAAAGTAATCCCTGAAAAAGACCTGAACAAGGTCCAAGAAAGAGGATTACAAAAATAACTTAGAAGGGCCCGACATGACGAAGTCGGCCCAAAAAATAAAGTTATAAAAGTAATCCCTGAAAGAGACCTGAACAAGGTCCAAGAAAGAGGATTACAAAAGTAACTTAGAAGGATCCGACATGATAAAGTCGGCCCAAAGCATAAAAGTTATAAAGGTAATCCCTGAAAGAGACCTGAATAAGGTCCAAGAAAGAGGATTACAAAAAATAACTTAGGAGGACCCAACACGATGGAGTCAGCCCAAAACGTAAGGTAATCCCTGAAAGAGACCTAAGCAAGGTCCAAAAAAGAGGATTACTAACAACAACTTGGACAAAATTGACATGGCGAAATCGGCCTCTCGAAAGCTTTAGCGTTATACAAAGTAATTTCGGATAATGACCCGAACGAGGTCCAAACAACACAAATTACTGGAAATAACATCAGGCAAAGGCTCAAGCCAATCCAAAGAGATCAGACAACGAAAATTCCAACACTCCCAAAAACCTAGAAAGGTACCTAGACGAGTGCAGAAGGACATGTTACGAAAAAACACAAGTTATGATAATAACAAGCCCAAGAGGTTACCAAAACCAACCCCAAGAGCTTGGAAATTACTTTGTTTTTCAAAATAAAGTTACTAAGCAAGCAGCTAGGAGTGCAGCGAAAGTCAGAAACATCATTTACAAAATAAAGAGTTTAAAAAGCCCACAAGCCGGGCTACGTACACAAGTAATTAGAAAATTCATTAAGGATCCAAAGGCTGCTTAGCAGCATCAACACGGGGCAAAGGAGGACGAGTCTGAGGAGGCACGGCATCCACAGTCCCATCATCCCGATTCAAGATTCGACAGTCAGGTTCTGACTTGGGATGACTGGCCTCAACCGAAGGAACTGAAGAAGTCGGCACCACAGAGGCTTTGGCAGCAGGCACGGAGGGAGGTTTAACATCATCGTCATCAGGGTCGTCAGAGACAATCTTGCCATCCTTTACAACATTGTCCAGACTAAAGAGAGTAAGGTCGGCCTCAGGTGCAATAACTTGAACCTGCTCCTTCAGGTTCTCATAAGCAGCATTTACACTGCCCACAAGGTGACCTTGGAGCTCGGCATAATCAACCCGGGCCGACTCCAACTCCTCCCTAAGACACATCACTTTCCTATAGGACATGACGTAGCTATCCTTGTGCCTTAATGCTGTGTCTTCAGCCAACCTCACAGAAGCCGCCAAAGCAATAGAACTAGCTTTCTCGCCCTCCAACTCCTTCTCCAGTTTGGACACCTTCACTTCGAGCTCCTCCTTCAAACCCTTTATCCGGTCGAACTCCTGCTTAGCCTCCTCCATAAAGGCTTTGGTAGCATGCAGAGGAAGGTCTTGGGCAGTTCGGTACAGGGCAGCACCCATATGCGCCATCTTGATGCTACTCCGAGTTATAAAATCTAAATGGCGAAGGAGAGAAACATCATCCATAGAGAGGGCAACATAAGGACCAATCTGCTGATCTACAAAGCCAATAGGATCAAAATCAGGCGCATCCAGATTAAAGGGTTCAACAGTCTGAGGTCTTTTGGAAGGAGGAATAGCCGGAGGAGAAGATACAGCAGCAGCAGAAGACTGCGGAGGATCCATCAAACGGACTCGAGGAGTAGGAATCATTCTCCTCGGACCAGGAGAGCTCGGCATAGATGGTTTCGACGTCATCTGAGAAGATCCTTTCCCATCCGTCTTGGTCGAGATGTTCTGAGCTGTAGTAGCCTTTCTCGCCTTCTTGAAAGCTTTCATTGCATCGTTATTCTTGGCCATCTCTGCGAAATGTAAACCAGCAGTTTTACAGACCAGGAAAGAAGAAAAAAAAAAGCAGAGTAAAAATAAGAAGTAATATATATCAAGCAATACCCAACGCAGTTCGGATGAGGGAGGGGTCCCCCAAAGACTTTTTAGTATCCAGATGAGGAGGTTCCCCCCAAAGGTTCTCTAAAACTGTTACAAAGGCCTGCTCAATCTCGTCGAGCATTTCCCATGTGTAGCGGGATACTACTACATTTTGCTACCAATGCAGAGGGAAAGATGGCTCATCATTCGCTTCCAGGAAAAAGGGACGAGCTCCTTCAACAGCTCGAACCTTGAAAAAATAGTTCTTGAAGTCCCTAAAGGATTCGTCATACATGGTAAAAACCTTATGTCCTTGTGCAGGTCTAAAAGAAACCCACGAGGCTTTCTTTTTTGCAGAAATCCCGGGCTTAGTTAAAACAAACAAATAAAGAAAAAGAGTTTGAGAAGGGGTAACATCTAATTCTCAGCAAAGAAGCTGAAAAATCTTAATAAAGCCCCAGTAGTTCGGATGAAGTTGGGATGGGGCTACATTACACGACCACAACAAATCGGTCTCAAAGGAAGTGAAGGGGAAAGTGATGCCCAACTGGCTGAAAAAATAGTCGTAAGCATAAAAGAAAGGGCGCTTCCCCTGGGTCTGGATAGGGAAGCAAACCCTCTCCTCGGAGTTAGGTGCTACCAATCCATAATTTCTCTGTTGATCTCTACTCTTACAAAGGCGGTGATGTTTCCTAAGCTCCACACAGAATTCAGCATTGACCACAGAAACACACATCAAAACAAGGGAGTCCAACCAATCGGACATTCCCACAGGGACCTTAGAGGACGTCTCTACAATATTTTTGCGAGAAGACATGACCAACTAGTCCTACAAACAAGAAAAGAAGATTGAATTACTAAAAAACATCTCGGAAGAAAACAAAACAACTCGGCCAACATAATCCAGTGCAGTACAAACAACAAAAGGAAACCCCAGGACCCACACCAAAAAGATCCAGGGGCATCCTTTGGAGGCAGTTAGCAGGACAGAGACTCAGGAAACCTACAAGCCTACATCTCGATACGTCCCAACAAGAAAACAATAAACCCTTTTTTCTTTTTCTTTCAACTAAAGCGACACTTTGAGAAGAAAGCTATGAGCCACAGATCATCAAAATAAACTACCTCCCAGATTCACTATCCCAGCTTTGATCAACGAACGAAGCTACTAAACAACAAATATCATCAAAGACGCAACCTTTTCTTCAGAGAAATAAAATCCCCCTCCGAACAAACAAAGTAAATCAAAACAAAGCATCGATTATCTCTTACAAAGGTTCAGCAGCAAGAAAAGCTATCAACAGGGAAAAAATCAAGGGGCAATCTTTGCAGAAGTAAACAAATACAATTTTTAAAGTATCAAAAAACAACCAGAAGCAACAGCAGAACATGCAAAGCCCTAGAAAGCCTCAACAGAAATACCAAGAGTATGCCTAAAGACGAAAAAGAAACCAGAAAAAATACATCACAGTAACAAGCAAACACAAGACTATAAAAAGGCTCAAGCATTCCCAACGTACATTTAGTCAGAATCAAAGCCTTATCAGAAAAAAGGATGAGAACAATGAAAAGAAGAACCAACCTGAACAACGGAAGAAGTTTCGTAGAAGATCGAAGACGGAGGGACAGAATCGCCTTTCGAGCAAAGAGAGACACCAAGAAATCACCAAATGACGTCGCAGGGAAGAAATGTGAAAACCGCAAACTTCAGGAAACAGAAAGGGAGAAAGAAAAGGGAAGTTACAAGTATAAATGGAGAAGAGAAACCGTTTCTGTGTGTAAAGTTCAAAATAAAAAGCCAAGAGAAACAGGCAATTAAAACCAATTAATGAAGGTATTAAACCCTCGCACGTTCCCAAGAACAGAATGCTAATATAAAAGCGCGCGCTTTCAGAAGAAAACGTTCCACATTCAAAAAAGGAAGATTCTACAAAGAAAAAAGTCGACAAATGCTTGAGTTCGGCTTCACCAGAGAAGGATCAAAGTCTTAAGAACTAGGACTCGACCTCATAAAGAAAGACCGAGCTCGAGCAGGGGCATTGTTCACACCCTCGGTCAAGCTATCCGACCCGGGATGTTCAGTAACAAAGCGACCAACCTCTTCAAGTCAGGCTATCCGACCTCTTCTTAAAGAGCTCGGCTAAATTGACAGGAAAGCCCAGTAAAGGGCCCAAATAGAGGAACACGACCCAAATCCAAAGGCAGTCCGGCCACCGTCCACCAGCCGGACACGTCATCTCCGACCAGTATAGAAGATCTCATCCAAGATCGACCTACAGTTTTAGGTAACCCTCGGAACACCTGCCATTAGAGCAAACAACTTTGAGCTTAAGGCTCACTTAGTCTTTCTAATGCAACAGAATTACAAATTTCATGGACTTCCACTGGAAGATCCACATCAATTCCTATCAAAATTCTTGCAAATCTGTAATACTGTCAAGACCAATGGAGTGGATCCTGAGGTCTATAGGCTTATGCTTTTCCCTTTTGCTGTTAGAGACAAAGCTATGATATGGTTGAATTCTCAACCTAAGGAAAGCTTAGACTCTTGAAAAAAGCTGGTCAATGCTTTCTTGGCCAAGTTCTTTCCACCTCAATAGATGAGCAAGCTCGGGGTGGAAGTTCAAACCTTCAGACAAAAAGAGGGTGAATCCCTCTATGAAGCTTGGGAAAGATACAAGCAACTAATCAGAAGATGTCCTCCTGACATGCTCTTAGAATGGACTATCCTAGGTATCTTCTATGATGGTCTATCTGAGATGTCCAAGATGTCCTTGGACCAATCTGCTTGTGGATCACTCCACTTGAAGAAAACACCTGCAGAGGCACAAGAACTCATTTAAATGGTTGCAAACAACAATTTTATGTACACTTCTGAGAGAAACCCTGTGAACAATGGTATAGCTCAGAAGAAAGGGGTTCTAGAGGTTGACACTCTGAATACTATATTGACTCAGAAAAAGATTTTGACCCAACAGGTGAATATGATCTCTCAGCATTTGACTGGAATGCAAGCTGCAGCTGGCAGTACTCAAGACACCTCCTATGAGGGAGATGCTTATGATCTAGATCAACCCACCATAGGTGAATTACATGGGAAAACCCTATGGAAATACCTTAAGCTTGAAATTACTCATCAAACATATCAAAACATCGAATGGAATAAAAGTGGAATAAAATTGATTAAATTTAGCACAAAATAACATGTTTTCACAATTAAGCTCAATTTAGGGAGAAAACACAAAAGCATGATATTTAGATGAATAAATGTGGGTTTATGTGATGAAATCCACTCGAATCAAACCAAAATATATCAGAAAATATGGACTCATCACACCTACAACCCCTTATAGAGGAATCATCCTAACTTCTCATGGAAGGATCAATAGAAGCTTTAACAAGGCTTCAACAATAATCAAGGTGGAAGAACCCAGAATAGGTTCAACAGTAGACCACCATTTCTACCTTCTCAGCAACAGATGGAGACTTCTAAGCAGAGCCTTTCTGACTTAGCAACCATAGTCTCTGAACTCTCCAAAACCACTCACAGCTTCATAACAGAATCAAGGTCCTCCATCAGGAATCTGGAGGTATAAGTTGGTCAGCTGACTAAGAGAATCCTTGAGACTCCTCATAATACTCTTCTAAGTAACACTGAGGTTAACCCAAGAGAAGAGTGCAAGGCCATCATTGTATAAACTGAGGCCGAATCTGAAGGGGATGCATTGGAGTTGAACGCCAGTAAGGAAGTCCTTACTGGGCATTCAACGCCTATAGGAGCACCATCAATAGCATTTAACGCTAGTAAGGAGGTCCTTACCGGGGTTTAATGCCCAAGAAGACACAACATCTGGCATTGAACGCCAGTAAAAGGACACAAGTTGGGCATCCAATGCCCAAAAAAACACAAGTCCTGGCATTGAATGCCACAATAGGAGTAGTTGGCTACCCTAAGCCCACTGAGAACTTTCCTATTGAAGAATTGATGGAACCCAAGGTTCATAAGGAGCCCACTGAAGTTCCCTTGAATCCTTGGTTGAAAATTATAGAATCTGAAGAGTACTCCTCCTCTAATGAGGAAGAGGAAACTAGGAAAGAGCAAGTTGTTCGGTACCTAGGAATTCTCACAAAGCTGAATGCCAAGCTATTTGGCACAGAGATATTAGAGGAAGAACCTCTAGTGCTCACCAAGGAACTCAATGCCTTGGTTCAGCAGAACTTAACTCAGAAGAAACCAGATCCCGGACGCTTCTTAATTCCTTGCACCATAGGTACCATGACCTTGATAAGGCTCTGTGTGACCTAGGATCAAGCATAAACCTCATGCCTTTCTCTGTAACAGATAGGTTGGGAATCTTTGAGGTATAAGCTACAAGAATCTCACTAGAGATGGCAGACAAATCAATGAAGAAGGCATATGGTCTGGTAGAGGATGTCTTAGTAAAGGTTGAGAACCTTTACATCCCTGCACATTTTATAATCTTGGACACTGGGGATGAATAGGATAATCCATCATCCTTGGAAGACCATTCCTAGCCACTGCCAATGCCATCATTGATATAGCAAAGGGAGAACTGATTCTACAGTTATGGGAGGACCATATCTTATTCAAGATGCCTAACCCCAACTCTCCCTCTGACAGAAAAGAGACAGTTATGTAACACTTAGTGTTCCAACCCTCTATCTCAGCGTAGAGCTATACAGAGCCCCCAGACACCAACTCTAAGTTTGGTGTTGGGCAGCTATTATCAAGCATTGAAAACACTGGTACTAAGAAGAAAGTACCTAAAGGCCGGAGGGACAAGAAGATCCCCACTGAAGGCCTTTCACCTGGTGATGAGCGGATAATTTATACGCTTTTTGGCATTATTTTTACATAGTTTTTAATATGTTTCCGTTACTTTTTATTATATTTTTATTAGTTTTTATGCAAAAATCATATTTCTGGACTTTACTATGAGTTTGTGTGTTTTTCTGTAATTTCAGGTATTTTCTGGCTGAAATTGAGGGACTTGAGCAAAAATCCGATTCAGAGGCTGAGAAAGGACTGCAGATGCTGTTGGATTCTGACCCTCCAGCACTCGAAGTGGATTTTCTGGAGCTACAGAAGCCCACCTGGCGCGGTCTTGATTGCGTTGGAAAATAGACATCTTGGGCTTTACAGGAATGTATAATAGTTCATACTTTTCCCGAGATTTGATGGCCCAAACTGGCATTAAACGCCAGCCAAAGACCCTTTTCTGGCGTAAAACACCGGAACTGGCACCAAAACTGGAGTTGAACGCCCAAAATGGCACCCAAGCTGGCGTTTAACTCCAAGAATGGCCTATGCACGTGAAAGCTTCAAAGCTCAGCCCAAACACTCACCAAATGGGCCCTGGAATTGGATTTCTGCACTATCTGCACTTAGTTACTCATTTTCGGTAAACCTAAGTTACTAGTTTAGTATAAAAACTACTTGTAGAGATTCATTTTGTAACTTATGACATTTCACATCTCATATTGTATCTTCTACGGCATGAGTCTCTAAACCTCATAGGTGGGGGTGAGGAGCTCTGCTGTGTCTCAATGGATTAATGCAATTACTATTGTTTTCTATTCGATCACGCTTGATTCTGTTCTAAGATACTCACTCGTACTTCAATATAAAGAATATGATAATCTGTGACACTCATAATCATTCTCAAATTTATGAACGCGTGCTTGACAACCACTCCCGTTCTATCTGAGCTCAACGTAGTCATTGGGCGACAGCTTGAGTGCGTATCTCTTGGGTCTCTGATCCACGGATTTGACTTGCCTCTCTTGACAACAGAGCATTCGAATCCGTCAGATTAGAACCTTCGTGGTAGAGGCTAGAACCAATTGGCAGCATTCCTGAGATCCGAAAAGTCTAAACCTTGTCTGTGGTATTCCGAGTAAGATTTGGGACGGGATGACTGTAACGAGCTTCAAACTCACGAATGTTGGGCGCAGTGACAGTGTGCAAAAGGATAGAGAGATCCTATTCCGACACAAGTGAGAACCAACAGATGATTAGCCGTGCGGTAACTGTGCCTGGTATTTTTCATCTGAGACGAGAGATCCGACAGTTGATTAGCCGTACAGAAACCGTACCTAGACCATTTTCACTGAGAGGACGGATGGTAGCCATTGACAACGGTGATCCACCAACATACAGCTTGCCATGGAAGGAAGCCACGTGTGTTTGGAGAAGAAGATAGTAGGAAAGCAGATATTCAGACGACAGAGCATCTCCGGATCCTCAACCTGTTCCTCATTACTGAATCACAAGTATCATTCATTTCATATTATTTACTTTTCATAAACAAAATCGTTTTTATCACTAATCTCATGACTAAGATTTACAAGATAACCATAGCTTGCTTCAAGCCGGCAATCTCCGTGGGATCGACCCTTACTCACATAAGGTATTACTTGGACGACCCAGTGCACTTGCTGGTTAGTTGCACCAAGTTTTTGGCGCCGTTGCCGGGGATTGTTCGAGTTTGGACAACTGATGGTTCATCTTGTTGCTTAGATTAGGAAAACTTTATCTTTTTTGGTTTAGAGTCATTAAATTTGAGTCTTTTATTTTCTTTTCAAAAATTTTATTTTTCTTTTTTAATCTTTAATTTTTCTTTGAGTCTTTTATTATTGTTTTTGTTAAAATTTTAAAATTCTTGTTTTCTTTTTCTAGATTTTTTTCGAAAATTTTTAATAAATAGATAAAAACCAATAAACTAATAATTATGTCTTCTGTTTGAGTTTAGTTTCATGTTTTAAGTTTTGTGTCAATTGCATGTTTTTATTTTCCTTCAATTTTTCGAATTGCATGTTTTTATTTTTCTTCATATTTTTAATTACATGTTCTTAGTTCTTTCTTGATCTTCAAATTGTTCTTGATAATTTTCCTTATTTGATCTTTAAATTTTCTTGTTTGGTGTCTTCTGTTGTTTATCTTATACATTTTCGAATTATTATTGTCCAAAGTATAAAAATTTTTAAGTTTGGTGTTTTTTGTGTCCTTATTTCCTTAAAAATTTTCAAAATTTGTTCTTGGTGTTCATCTTGACATTCAAAGTTTTCTTGTTTGTTTTCTTTGTTTTGATCTAAAAATTATAAGTTTGGTGTCTTTTTATTGTTTTTCTCTTTCCTCACTAAATTCAAAAAAATATCTTTTCCTTTATTTACTCATCATTTTCGAATTTCTCAGGTTGACTTAGTCAAAATTTTTTAAATTTGGTAGTTTCTTGATAGTCAAGTCAAAATTTCAATTTTAAAAATTTATCTTTGTAAATCATTTTCAAAACAAATTCATTTTCAATTTTCTTTTTTCTTTATTTTTCGAAAACTTTTATAAAATTTTTCAAAATCTTTTTCTTTTTTTTATAATTTTCGAATTACTTGTCCTATTTTATTATTTTGATTGAAAAATTTTAAGTTTGGTGTTTTCTTGTTAAGAAAGTTTCAATCTTTAAAATTTTAAAATCATATCTTTTTCAAATTTTTTCTTTTATTTATTTTCTTTCAAGTATCTTTAATTTTAAGACATATCTTTTTCAAAACTTCCTAACCACTTTCTCTCTCTTCATTTTTCGAAAATCCTCACCCACAATTTTTCAAATCTTTTTAATTAATTAATTAATTTAGTTTTATAATTTCTTTTATTTCTTTTTCTTTTCTTAATTTTCGAAACTTGCATCAATCTCTTTTATTTACTTTATTTTAATTTCTTTAATTTCAAAAAAAAAAGGAATAAAATTTTTATTTACAATCCACATCATCTCCCTTTCTCCATCATGGACCTAAGTGGAAATGAATAGTCCAGAAGGACTCTGGGGTCATATGCTAACCCCACTACTACTTCATATGGGAGTAGTATCTGTATACCCCCCATCAGAGCCAGCAATTTTGAGCTAAACCCTCAGCTCATTATCATGGTACAACAAAATTGCCAGTATTCCGGTCTTCCACAGGAAGAACCTACTGAGTTTCTGGCACAGTTCTTACAAATTGCTAACACAGTACATAATAAGGAAGTGGATCAGGATGTCTACAGATTATTATTGTTTCCATTTGTTGTAAAAGATCAAGCTAAGAGGTGGTTAAATAACCAACCTACAGCAAGCATAAGAACATGAAAATAGTTATCAGACAAATTCCTGAATCAATATTTCTCTCCTAAAAGGATGACACAGCTAAGGCTGGACATCCAAGGCTTTAAACAAGAGGATAATGAATCTTTTTATAATGCCTGGGAGAGGTACAGAGAGATGCTGAGGAAATGCTCCTCTGAAATACTTTCAGAATGGGTGCAGTTAGACATCTTTTACTATGGGCTTACAGAAAAGGCCTAGATGTCTCTAGACCACTCAACTGGTGGATCTATACATATGAGAAAGATAATTGAAGAGGCTCAAGAGCTCATTGATACAGTTGCCAGAAATCAGCACCTGTACTCAAGCGGTGAGACCTCCATGAAAGAAGAGGCTGAGGCAGTATCCACTGAACTTAGTTCTTGAACAAATTGCTGAACTCAATCAACAACTATCTTCTATAACAAAACAGTTAGCAGAATTTAAAGAGATGCTACAAGAAACCAAAGATGCTAACCAGAATATGGAAAAACAATTGAATCAGACAGGACAGCAGTTATCTAAACATATAACAGAAGAATGCCAAGCTGTTCATTTAAGGAGTGGGAAGACATTGAATGTTTCAACTCAAAGCAGTAGAAAGCCAAGAAAGGAACAACTGACAGAGGATGACCAGACCACTGCCCAAAATCCCTCTGAGGACAGTAAGAGCTAGAGGACATTTTTAAAGATGTTCAGCCTGATCTGGAGGAACCAGAGAAAACAAAAGAGCCTCTGAAAACTCCTCAAGAAGAGGAGAAGCCTCCTAAACCTGAGCTCAAACCACTACTACCATCCCTGAAATATGTATTTCTGGGAGAAGATGACACTTTTTCGGTAATCATAAGCTCTTGTTTAGAGCCACAAGAAGAGAAAGCACTAATTCAGGTGCTAAGGACACACAAGATAGCTCTTGGGTGGTCCATAAGTGATCTTAAGGGCATTAGCCCAGCCAGATGCATACACAAGATTCTATTGGGGGCTGATGCTAAGCCAGTGGTTCAACCACAGAGGTGGCTGAATCCAGCCATGAAGGAGGTGGTGCAGAAAGAAGTCACTAAGTTATTAGAGGCTGGGATTATTTATCCTATTTCTGATAGCCCCTGGGTGAGCCCTGTCTAATTTATCCCCAAGAAGGGAGGCATGACAGTAGTTCAAAATGAAAAGAATGAACTGGTTCCTACAAGAACAGTTACAGGGTGTCGTATGTGTATTGACTACAGAAGGCTCAATACAACCACCAGAAAGGATCATTTTCCTTTACCATTCATAGACCAGATGCTAGAGAGACTAGCAGGTCATGAATACTATTGCTTTTTGGATGGCTATTCAGGTTACAACCAAATTGCGGTAGATCCTCAGGACGAAGGGAAAACAGCATTCACATGTCCATCTAGAGTATTTGACTACAGAAGGATGCCATTTGGCTGTGCAATGCACATGCAACCTCTCAGAGGTGCATGCTCTCTATCTTCTCTGATATGGTAGAGAAATTTTTGGAAGTCTTCATGGATGACTTCTCAGTATTTGGAGACTCATTCAGCTCATGTCTTGACCATCTAGCACTTGTTTTGAAAAGGTACCACGAGACTAACCTAGTTTTAAACTGGGAGAAATGTCACTTTATGGTGACTGAGGGAATTGTCCTTGGGCACAGAATTTCAAACAAGGGAATAGAGGTGGATCAAGCTAAGGTAGAGGTAATTAAAAAATTACCACCACCTGCCAATATTAAGGCAATCAGAAGCTTTCTAGGACATGCAGGATTCTATAGGTGGTTTATAAAGGATTTGTCAAAAATTGCAAAACCTCTGAGCAATATGCTAGATGCTAATACACCATTTATCTTAGACATAGAGTGTTTGCAGGCCTTTGAGATTCTGAAAGCTAAGCTGGTCACAACACCAGTCATTTCTACACCAGACTGGACATTACCATTCGAACTAATGTGTGATACCAGTGACCATGCCATTGGTGCAGTATTGGGATAGAGGCATGACAAGCTTCTGCATGTCATTTATTATGCTATCTGTGTTTTAAATGATGCGCAGAAGAATTACACAACCACAGAAAAGGAGTTGCTTGCAGTGGTTTATGTCATTGACAAGTTCAGATCTTATTTAGTAGAATCAAAAGTGATTGTGTACACTTACCATGCTGCTTTAAAATATCTCCTCACAAAGCAGGATTCAAAACCCAGACTCATAAGATGGGTGTTGCTTCTGCAAGAGTTTGATATAGAAATAAGAGACAGAAAATGGACAGAGAACTAAGTAGCTGATCACCTGTCCCGGATAGAACCAGTAGCAGGAGCGTCCCTCCCTCCTACTGAGATCTCTGAAACCTTTCTGGATGAGCATCTCTTTACCATTCAGGAAGTATCGTGGTTTGCAGATATTGCAAACTATAAAACTGTGAGATTCATACCCAAAGAGTACAGTAAGCAGCAACTAAAAAATTGGTTTCTGATGCAAAGTACTACTTGTGGGATGAACCATATCTCTTTAAGAGATGTACAGACAGAATAATCCGTAGATGTGTGCCTAAAGAAGAGGCACAGAAGATCCTATGGCATTGCCATGGATCACAATATGGAGGACATTTCGGAGGTGAGCGAACAGCCACAAAGGTTCTCCATTGTGGCTTTTACTAGCCTACTCTCTATAGAGACTCCCGAGAGTTTGTACGTAACTGTAACAGTTGCCAGAGAGCTGGTAATCTGCCTCACGGTTATGCCATGCCTCAGCAAGGGATCTTAGAGATTGAGTTATTTGATGTATGGGGTATTGACTTCATGGGGCCTTTCCCACCATCATATTCAAATACTTATATTCTGGTGGCAGTAGACTATGTATCTAAATGGGTAAAGGCAATTGCAACACCCACTAATGATACTAAAACAGTGATGAAGTTCCTCCAGAAGCATATCTTCAGCAGGTTTGGTGTCCTTAGGGTACTGATCAGTGATGGAGGCACTCATTTCTGCAATAAACAGCTTGACTCTTCTCTGATCCAATATGGAATTAACCACAAAGTGACAACTCCATATCATCCACAGACAAATGGGCAGGCTGAAGTCTCAAATAGAGAACTAAAATGAATCCTGGAATGGACTGTAAGTACCCGTAGAAGGGATTGGGTAAGAAGTCTGGATGATGCTCTGTGGGCATACAGAACCGCATTCAAGACTCCTATAGGGACCTCTCCATACCAGCTTGTGTATGAAAAAGCCTGTCATCTGCCAGTGGAACTTGATGCTAAGGTAGCTGGAGAGAAAAAATTACTAAAGGTAGCTGGAGAGAAAAAATTACTCCAGTTGAATGAGCTGCAGGAGTTCAGACTCAATGCTTTCGAAAATGCTAGAATTTACAAGGAGAAAGCAAAAAGGTGGCATGACAGAAAGCTGTCATCTAGAGTCTTTGAGCCAGGACAGAAGGTTCTGCTGTTTAACTCTAGGCTTAGATTGTTCCCTGGGAAATTAAAATTCCGGTGGAAGGGACCATATGTGATTACAAGTGTGTCACCATATGGATATGTAGAGCTTTAGGATATTGACTCTGACAAAAAGTTCATTGTTAATGGACAGAGAGTCAAACATTATCTTGAAGGCAATGTTGAGCAAGAATGCTCAAAACTGAGACTAAATTAAAAGCTCAGTAAAGTCCAGCTAAAGACAGTAAAGAAGCGCTTGTTGGGAGGCAACCCAGCCATTATAAAAAATTAGATGTTTATAACAATTATATGAGTCTATTTAATTTTGTTATTCATGTTACTTAATGCATTTCAGTGAATAAGTCTAGGAAATGGAGGTTCAGGACATAAAGCAGAGGAATCAAAGAGAAAAAGAGCTCACTGGCGTCAAAACGCCAATAAAGGGGCATTTTGGGCGTTAAACGCCAGAATGGCTATCATTCTGGGTGTTTAACGCCAGAAACAGCAGCATCCTGGGCGTTCAGAAAAAAAGCCTAATAACAAAGGATTTCTGGCATTTAACGCCAGCCAGGGTACCTGGCTGGGCATTAAACGCCCAAAATGGCTACCAGATGGGCGTTAAATGCCAGAATGGCTATCATTCAGGGAATTTAACGCTAGAACAGCAAGGGGGAGGTAATTTTGTTTCCAACTCCAATTTTTTCGAATTTTTATGTTTTAATTCAAATTTTTCTGCATCAAAATATTACAAACATTCATTTTTTATTTCTAATTCCAAAAATTATTAATCTTTTAAATTCTTTTTAATTATTTTTCAATTCTTTTTAATTCTTGTCCATATCTTTTTCTAAACTTACATATCCTCTCAAATTCTTTTCAAATCCTTTTAATTTTTTTAACATTAACTAGTTTTTCAAAATTAATTACCTCATTCTTCTTCTACTCCCTTCTATCTTATTTTGCTCGAGGATGAGCCAAGCTTTTAAGTTTGATTGTGGAAAAGTTCTGCTTTTTGCTTTCCATTACCACTTATGGCACCCAAAGTCAGAGAATCCTCTAGAAAGAGGAAAGGGAAGACAATTGCTTCCGCCTCCGAACCTTGGGAGATGGTGAAATTCATCACCAAAGCCCATCACTAAGAAAGAGGATGGAGCAAGCCAGAGGAGGTCAAGCACTCCATTGGACCATCAAGAGGAAGAAGTAGCCGGCGTCACTAAGGTGGACCTGCTCCTTAATTTCTTTGCTTTTATTGTTATTTGTCTATTTTTATGTTTATTTTCTGTCTAAGTCTTGTTTTTATTACATGATCATTAGTGTTTAGAGTCTATATCTTAAAGCTATGAATGATTCCATGAATCTCTCACCTTTCTTAAATGAAAAATACTTTTATTTGCAAAAAAAAAAGAAGTACATGAATTTTGAATTTTATCTTGGAAATAGTTTAATTATTTTGATGTGGTGGCAATACTTTTTGTTTTCTAAATGTATTCTTAAACAGTGCATATTTGAAATTGAAATTAAGAAAAGTTGGCTCTTGAAAGAATAATGAAAAAGGAGACATGTTATTGATAATCTAAAAAATCATAAAATTGATTCTTGAAGCAAGAAAAAGCAGTGAAAAACACAAAGCTTGCGGAAAAAAATGGTGAAAAATAAAGAAAGAAAAAGAAAAAGCAAGCAGAAAAAAGCCAATAACCCTTTAAACTAAAAGGCAAGGGTAAAAAGGATCCAAGGCTTTGAGCATTAATGGATAGGAGGGCCCAAAGGAATAAAATCCTGGCCTAAGCGGCTAAATCAAGCTGTCCTTAACCATTTGCTTGTGTCATGAAGGTCCAAGTGAAAAGCTTGGGACTAAGTGGTTAAAGTCGTGATCCAAAACAAAAGAGTGTGCTTAAGAACTCTGGGCACCTGTAACTGGGGACTCTAGTAAAGCTGAGTCACAATCTGAAAAGCTTCACCCAGTTATGTGTCCGTGACATTTATGTATCCGGTGGTAATACTGGAAAACAAAATGCTTAGGGTCACGACCAAGACTCATAAAGTAGTTGTGTTCAAGAATAAAAAAGAACTTAACTAGGAAAATCAATAACATTATCTATATTTCTGAGTTCCTAAAGAGGCCGACAATTCTGAACTCCAAAGGATAGAGAGATGCCAAAACTATTCAGAGGCAAAAAGCTACTAGTCCCGCTCATCTAATTAAAACTAATCTTCATTGATATTTTTGAAATTTATTGTATTTTCTCTTCTTTTTCTCTTATTTTGTTTTTGGTTGCTTGGGGACAAGCAACAATTTAAGTTTTGTGTTGTAATGAGCGGATAATTTATACGCTTTTTGGTATTATTTTTACATAGTTTTTAATATGTTTTAGTTACTTTTTATTATATTTTTATTAGTTTTTATTCAAAATTCACATTTCTAGACTTTACTATGAGTTTGTGTGTTTTTCTATAATTTCAGGTATTTTCTAGCTGAAATTGAGGGACCTGAGCAAAAATCCGATTCAGAGGCTGAGAAAGGACTGCAGATGCTATTGGATTCTGACCCTCCAGCACTCGAAGTGGATTTTCTGGAGCTACAGAAGTCATGTTGGCACGATCTCGATTGAGTTAGAAAGTAGACATCTTGGGCTTTTCAGCAATGTATAATAGTCCATACTTTACCCGAGATTTGATGGCCCAAACTGGCGTTAAACGCCAGCCAGAGACCCTTTTCTGGCGTAAAATGCCGGAACTGGCACCAAAACTGGAGTTGAATGCCTAAACTGGCACCCAAGCTGGTGCTTAACTCCAAGAATAGCCTATGCACGTGAAAGCTTCAAAGCTCAGCCCAAACACTCACCAAGTGGGCCCTGGAAGTGGATTTCTGCACTATTTGCACTTAGTTACTCATTTTTTGTAAACCTAAGTTACTAGTTTAGAGATTCATTTTGTAACTTATGACATTTTACATCTCATATTGTATCTTCTACGGCATGAGTCTCTAAACCCCATCGGTGGGTGTGAGGAGCTTTGCTTTGTCTCAATGGATTAATGCAATTACTATTGTTTTCTATTCGATCACGCTTGATTCTGTTCTAAGATTCTCACTCGTACTTTAATATAAAGAATATGATAATCTGTGACACTCATCATCATTCTCAAATTTATGAACGCGTGCTTGACAACCACTCCCGTTCTATCTGAGCTCAACGTAGTCGTTGGGCGACAGCTTAAGTGCGTATCTCTTGGGTCTCTGATCCATGGATTTGACTTGCCTCTCATGGAAACAGAGCATTCGAATCCGTGAGATTAGAACCTTCATGGTAGAGGCTAGAATTAATTGGTAGCATTCCTGAGATCCAGAAAGTCTAAACCTTGTCTGTGGTATTCCGAGTAGGATCTGGGACGGGATGACTGTGACGAGCTTCAAACTCACGAATGTTGGGCACAAGTGAGAATCGACAGATGATTAGCCGTCTGATAGTTGTGCCTGGTATTTTTCATCTGAGACGAGAGATCCAACAGTTGATTAGCCGTACAGAAACCATACCTGGACCATTTTCACTGAGAGAACGGATGGTAGCCATTAACAACGGTGATCCACCAACATACAGCTTGCCATGGAAGGAAGCCATGCGTGTTTGGAGAAGAAGACAGTAGGAATGCAGAGATTCAGACGACAGAACATCTCTGGAACCTCAACCTGTTCCTCATTACTGAATCACAAGTATCATTCATTTCATGATATTTACTTTTCATAAACAAAATCATTTTTATCACTAATTTCCTAACTAAGATTTACAAGATAACCATAGCTTGCTTCAAGCCGGCAATCTCCGTGGGATCGACCCTTACTCACGTAAGGTATTACTTGGACAACCCAGTGCACTTGCTGGTTAGTTGCACCGGAGTTGTGAAAAGTGTGATCACAATTTCGTGCACCACCTGGCATGAGAGTTGTCTTCATTGACAATCCAGTCGTTCCATATACTGTGAATAATATCCTGTCTCTGGAACATGTGGAACTTATCTATGAGAGCATAGGCAAGAAGTTCACCGTAAGTGGCAAAATTCTGGGACCCTATCCTTCTCCATAAGGAGTTAACCATCAAGCTAGGGACGTTAAAAAAGCACTTGTTGGGAGGCAACCCATCAATAATTAGAGTTTTCTTATTTTTCATTAAGTTTATCTAAGTTATATCATTGTAATTTTCATATTTTTTCCTTAATTATAATTATGTGCAGTAGTTAGAACATATAAACAGAAACAGTCAGAACTAAAAACAAAACACCCTAGAGCGGGTACCTTGTTGGCGTTTAATGCCAGACAAGGAGGCCAGAGTGGGCGTTCAACACTCATAAAGAGCAGCATTGCTGGCGTTGAACACCAGCCAGGAGGTAGAGACCTGGCATTGAACGCTAGGAAGGATCACCCCAATGGGCGTTCAATGCCCTATTAGGAGCACATTGCTAGCGTTCAACGCCAGCTAGGAGTAGGAGGAGCGCATTCAACGCCCACAAGGGGGCAGGGAATTCAAATTTCCTAGCCCCTCAGGATTAGTGGGTCCCACAGATTCCTCACCTACCCCACTTCTTCTCTCTCTTACTTTCACTCTTCCCCATACACTCTTCCCCATAAACCCTCAACCAATCATATCGATACCTCTTCCCAAAATCATCAAAACCCTCTACCAACCACACCCATTTCGAATTCAAACTTTCCCTCCAATTTCCCCTTCCCATGACCGAACCCTACCCCATCCCACCCCTATAAATACCCCATCATACCACCTCTAAAAAGACACACCTCATACACTATAGCGCTCACTTGGCCGAACCATATCTCCCTCCATCTCTCCTTATTCTCTTTTTCTTCTACTATTTTCTTCATATTTTACTCGAGGACGAGCAAAGCTTTTAAGTTTGGTGTTGGAAAAGCGTTGCTTTTTGCTTTCCATTCACACTTATGGCACAGCTATTGCTTCCACCTCCAAACCTTAGGAGATGGAGAGATTCATCACCAAAGCTCATCAAGACCACTTCTATGAAGTAGTGGCAAAGAAGAGGGTGATTTCTGAAGTCCCCTTTAGGCTAAAAAAGAAATAGTACCCAGAGATGCGACGAGAAATCCGGAGGAGAGGTTGGGAAGTCCTAACCAATCCTATTCCAGAAGTTGGAATCTTAATGGTACAAGAGTTTTATGCCAATGCATGGGTCACTGATGAGCGGATATTTTATACGCTTTTTGACATATTTTTCATATAGTTTTTAGTAGTTTTTATTAAGTTTTTATAGGTTTTAGTGTTAAAATCACATTTTTGGATTATACTATGAGTTTTTGTGCTTTTGGGAAATTTTAAGTATAGCTGGCTGAAATTGAGGAGCTGGAGCAAAAGTCTGATTCAGAGACAGAGAAAGCACTGCAGATACTGTCCAGATCTGACCGGCTTGCATTCGGAAGAGCTTTTCTAGAACTACAGAAGTCCAAATGGAGCGCTCTTAATGGCTATTGAAAGTTGACTTCCAGAGCTTTCTAGAAATATCTAATGTTCTATACTTTACTTCGGATTAAAGTGCCGAAAATGGGTGTCAAACACCAGCTACCTGCACTTTTCCAGACTTCTAGCTCCCAAAAAGCAAAGCCCAACGTTCAAAGGTCCAAAAGGGACCCCTGGCTGGCATTCCACGCCTAAGAGACTCCAATGGACGTGGATCTCATCAAAGCTCAGCCCAAATACTCACCAAGTGAGCCGCAGAAGTAGATTTTAGCACTAATTAGATTGTTTTACCCTATTAGTCATCTATTTAAGGATTAGATTCATGTAACTTAGAGACCATCCATTTTTACATTCCATCATCATCTTCGACCTTGGGCACCTTCCTCCTCCTCCGGGCAGGAGGTCTGCCATTTTTACGTTTTTACCTTTGTATGTTATTTTCAGTATGAGTTTCTAAACCTCCTAAGTTGATGGGAGGAGTCCAGCTGAGTCCTATGAATTAATAAAAGTACTATTTTTTCTTCTTCGATCTGTGTCTGATCTATCTCTAAGATGTATATCCCGATATTCATCGTGATGAACAGGACGATCTGACAAATTAGCTCTGTTTATCACATCAAGATGAACGTGCCTGAAAAACACCCCCGTCTACTTGGGTTTGTGTGAATACTTGGCCGGAAAGCACGAGCCAGCAACTATTGATTTACATCTCTTAGACGGTTAATCCACGATTTCGTTGGTGACTTCTCGAGACATCAGTTCAGCTGATCTCCGAGGACATTAAGGTCTCCGTTGTATAGGCTAGATCCAAGAAGCAGCGTTCTCTGATCCGAAAGATTCTACCTTGTCTGTGGAGTTTTGAGTAGGATCGCCAAGAGAATGGATTCCTATGCGCTTCATCCTCCATTGAATTGAATACCAAGGGCCCTGGCGTTCATTCTGTAGCAGAGGAGATCAATGACCATGGGCTATGGCATGGATCACTTACAGCCTGCCATAGAAGAAGATCATTCACAAGCAAAGAAGATAATGGTACCCGAGTTACTTCAGAAAGACAAAGCAACTCCGACTCTCAACTCTATTCCATTCAATTCCTAATAGGTTTAAAACACATGCTTTGCACATTCAACATAACTCCTTCTGATTCCGCCTGACTAAGACCTGCAAGACAACCATAAGCTTGCTTCAAGCCACAATCCTCATGGGATCGACCTTGACTCGCTCAGGTATTACTTGGATAACCCAATGCACTTGCTGGTACTGCTGCTGTTGTACGAAATAGTGTGGGTTTTGCATACACGCGCACCAAGTTTTTGGCGCCGTTACCGGGGATTGTTGAGTTTGGCCAAACTGCCGGATTGTTTTGCTCCTTAGATCAGGTAAGTTTAGTTTATTTTATTTTAATTGAGTCTTTAATTTTTGTTTTCTTATTCTATTTTTTTCGAAAATTTCTTAAAAATCCTTCCCAAAAATATTTTTCTTTTCTTTGAATGCGTCTATGTTCTTGGTTTGAATCTTTGAGTCTTTTAATTTTAATTTTCCATTTTAATTTTCCTTCCTTATTGGCTAAAACCCAGACATATGCTCTTGGTTGAATTATTTTTGAGCCAATTTTTCTTTCTAAAAATATTTCAAAAAAATAATTTTTCTTTGTTTAAATCTTGTTTCAATTTTTTAGTTTGGTATTTTCTTTTTTATTTTTCTTGCAATTTTCGAAAATTTGGTCTTGGTTTTCTAAAAATTTTAAGTTTTGTGTCTTTTTCTTGTGTTTTTGAGTTCTTTGAGTCTTTAAATTTTTGTTCTTTGTATTCTTGTGAGTCTTCAAGGTGTTCTTGAGTCTTGCATGTGTTTAGATCTTAAAATTTTTAAGTTTGGTGTCCCTTGGTGTTTCCCTCCAAAATTTTCGAAAATTTGGGTGCACTAGATCTAAAAATTTTAAGTCTTGTGTCTTTTTCGTGTTTTTCTATTTCATCATAAATTAAAAAATAAAAAATATATCTTTTCTAACTAATTCCTAACCATAATTTTCGAAAATATTCATAAAAATTCATATTTTGATTTTCAAAATTTTATCTTATCTTATCTTAGTTGTCAAGTTTTCAAAAATCAAATTTTTCAAAAGTAAAATTCATATCTTTTTTAAAAAATTTTTTTATCTTTTTTTAAAAATCTTATCTTTTTCATATCTTTTTCAAAATTTAAATTTTAAAATCATATCTTTTTCAAAATCAAATTTCAAAAATCTTATCTTTTTTGTTTCTTATCTTATCTTTTCTAACTTCTAATTTTTAAATCATATCTTTTTCAAGACTTTTTAAAATCTTATCTTATCTTTTTCTAAAATTTCAAATTTTGACTTCAAAATCTTTTCTTATCTTACTTTTTATCTTATTTTTAAAATTTAAATCTTTTCTTATCTTATTTTTTATTTTTATTCTTATTTTTATCTTTTCTTAATTAATATCTTATCTTCTCTCTCTTATTTTTCAAAACCACCTAACTAACTTTTCTCTCTCTCAATTTTCGAAAATCACTTCTATTCTTCTCTCTCTTATCTTTTTCAGAACCTCCTAACTAACTCTTCTATTCTTAATTTTCGAAAACTAACTCTCTTTTTCTCTCTCATCTTTTTCAAAATCACCTAACTAACTCTCCTCTACCTTAATTTTCGAAAATACTTCCCCTTCTTCTCTCTCATCTTTTTCAAAACTACCTAACTAACTCTCTTCTCTCTCTATTTTCGAAAATTAATTCTCCCTTTCTGTCTTCTATTTTCGAAAATTTAACAATTAAAATTCAAATTATTTTAAATAAAGTAATAATTTTTTGAAAATTAATTTAATTAATTAAACAAATATAAAAATATTTTAATTTACTTTTTCTATTTATACCTCTTCACTTCTAATCTCTTTTCATAACAGCTTTAGTTCAACTTCTTTTTCTGCATCTTCTATCTTCTCTTTTATTGTCTTTCTTCACATCTCACTTGGAGCTTCTTGCCAATTGGCATAGAAAGCTCTCTTGTGATTTTTTCTCTTTATTTACTATATCCAAGGTATTTAGACTCTACTTATTTTATTTACTTTTATTTTTAATTTTTATCTTCTTCCTTCTTCTCTACTTCTAACTTTAAGGAGGAGCTTCTTACCTATTGGCATAGTCTCTCCTTCTTTTTTTTATTTTCTTCTTGTTTATGACCAGGAACAAGGATAAAGAACCCCTTTTGACTCCTGATCCTGAATCTGAAAAGACTCTGAGGAGGCATTTACAACAAGTTAAAGCACAACACTCCAGAATAGACCTTTCAAAAAGTTTTGAACAAGAAACAGAGGATATGACCGAACCACAAGAGGAGCCTAGAAAGGTCCTTGGTGACTTCACCATGCCTACCTTTGACTTTTATGGCAGAAGCATTGCTGTACCTGCCATTGGAGCTAACAATTTTGAGCATAAGCCTCAGTTTGTCTCTCTTCTGCAACAGAACTGCAAATTTCATGGACTTTCATTGGAAGATCCACATCAGTTCTTAGCAGAATTTTTATAGATCTGTGATACTATAAAGACTAATGGAGTTAATCCGAAAGTCTACAAGCTGATGCTTTTTCCCTTTGCTTTGCGAGACAGAGCTAAGTTTCGGTTGGATGCCCAACCTAGAGAGAGTCTTGACTCTTAGGAAAAGCTTATAAATGCTTTTCTTGCTAAGTTTTTTCCTCCTCAAAGGATGAGCAAGATTAGAGTAGAAGTTCAAACCTTCAAATAAAGAGAAGGTGAATCCCTCTATGAAGCTTGGGAAAGATACAAGCAGCTGATCAGGAGATATCCTCCTGACATGCTCTCAGAATGGTCCCTCATAGGCATGTTCTATGATGGCTTATCTGAAATATCCAATATTTCCTTGGATAGCTCTGCAGGTGAATCTCTCCACTTAAAGAAAATGCCGCAAAAGCTAGAGAGCTCATTAAGATGGTTGCTAACAACTAGTTCATGTACACCTCTGAGAGGAATCCTATAAATCATGGAACCTCTCAGAAGAAAGGAAGAAGTTGAGACTTTGAATGCCATCCTAGCTCAGAATAAGATCTTGACCCAACAGGTCAACATGGTCTCTTAATATCTCACTGGGATGCAAACTGCAGCTGGCAGTAATCAGGAACCTTCTCTTGAAGAAGAAGCCTATGATCCTGATCAACCCACCATGGAGGAGGTGAATTACATGGGAGAAGCCTATGGAAACACTTACATCCTTTCATAGAGGAAACATCCTAACTCTCATGGAAGGATCAACAGAAACCTCAGCAAGGTTTCAATCAATGTGGTAGGAACCAGAATAGGTTCAATTACAGACCACCATTCCCACCTTCTCAAGGGAATATGGAGACCTCTAAGCAGAGCCTTTCTGACTTAGTCATTCTAGTCTCCAGCCTCACTAAGACCACCCACAGTTTCGTTAATGAAATAAGGTCCTCCATTAGAAACTTAGAGGTATAAGTTGGTCAACTGAGCAAGAGGATCCCTGAGATCCCTCCTGACACTCTCCCTAGTAATACTGAAGTTAATCTTAGAGAAGAGTGTAAGGCCATAATCATGGAGGTTGAGGCTGAATTGGAGGAGAATGGGAAGGCATTAAACACCAGTGAAGAAGCCTTCACTGGGTGTTCAATGCCCACCAGCCCAGAACCAAAGGAAACCATAAAGACAATTGAGGTTCCTTTGAATGCACTTCTACAGTGCATAAGTTCTCATGACTACTCATCCTCAAGTGAGGATGACGACACTAGGGAAGAGCAAGTTGCTCGTTTCCTAGGAGCTCTAATGAAGCTGAATGCCAAACTATTTGGTACAAAGCCTCTGGAGGAAGAACCTCCACTGCTTACCAAAGTACTCGATGCTTTGGATCAGCAAGAGCTACCTCAGAAGCTTTCAGACCCTGGATGCTTTCTGATTCCTTGCACCATAAGCATTATGACCTTTGAAAAGGCTCCATGTGACCTAGGGTCAAGCATCAACCTCATGCCACTCTCAGTAATGGAGAAGCTAGGCATATTTAAGGTACAAGCTACACACGTCTCTTTAGAGATGACAGACAAGACTATGAAGAAGCCATATAGCTTAGTAGAGGATGTCTTGGTTAAAGTTGAAAACCACTACATCCCTGCAAATTTCTTATTCTTGGACATAGGAAAGGATGAGGATGACTGTGTCATCCTTGAAAGACCTTTCTTAGCCACAGCTAATGCTATCATTGATGTGGCTAAGGGAGAACTAACCCTAAAGTTAGGGGAGGACCACATCTTATTTAAGATGCCTCACCCCAATTCTCCCTCTAAAAGAGAGATAACAGTGTAACACCTAGTGTGCAAACCCTCTCTTTTTGTGCAGAGCTCTGCAGAGTCCCCAGATATCAATTCTAAGTTTGGTGTTAAGAAGCCCTCAACAAGCTCTAAGCACAAAGGTACTAAAAAGAAAGTACCTAAAGGCTGGATAGACGAGAAAGTCCCAACAAAAGGCCTCTCACCTAGTATGAGAGTTGTCTTCACTAAGAAGCCAGCCTTACCACATACAGTGAGTCGTGTTCTATCTCTAGAGCATGTAGAGCTCATCAATGAGAGGACAGGCAAAAAATTCATTGTCAGGGGCGAAAATCTGAGCCCTTACTCACCTCCTTAAGGAGCTAAAGGTCAAGCTAGTGACTTTAAAAGAGCGCTTATTGGGAGGCAACCCAACTTTACTCAACCATTTATTTTCTTTTTGTTTTTCCTTTCAGTTGTTAGAGTCATGATCATGTGCATCAGTCAAGAGACAGATTTCACAGTAGTAAAAACAGAACACTCCAAGTGGAGTGTCAAAGTTGAACGCCAGCTAGGAAGCCCTGCTGGGCGTTCAACGCCTGATGCGCATAAACTAGTTATGCTACGATTTAGGAAATTGCACGATCGGCAAAATTCCTTCCGGCAAGTGCACCGGTTATCGTCAAGTAAAAACTCACAATAGAGTGAGGTCGAATCCCACAAGGATTGGTTGAGTGAGCAATTCGGATTAGAAGTGTGTTCTAGTTGAGCGGAATCAAGATTTAGATGAGAATTGCGGAATGTAAAATTGGCGGGAAAAGTAAATGACAAGAAATTTAAATGGCGGAATCTTAAATTGCATGAAGTAAAGAGCAGAAGCTAGATTGCTGAAATTAAAAGGGAATGGGGGTGATTGCATGAATGTAATTGCAGAATGTAAAGAGAAAGTGGAAATCAGAAATGGGGAATTTATTGGGTTATAGGAGATATTGAGATCTCCGAATCAAAACATGTTTATCTCTTCCTCAAGCAATGCGTTCATTGAATTTTGCTTGGCAATCTTATATGATTGGATCCCAATCCCTTGGCTCACCAATTCTCTCTAAAAACGAACAAATTCCCAATCCCTTGGTTTAAATGTTCATAAGAAGAGATGATGCTCGATCACTGATTATACCACACAGTTTCATGAACCACAATTTGGTAGGATTACATGTCACAATATCCATCCAAACCCCAATCCAATTCACTGTGAGAAAGCTTCTCTAGCATGAATCCTCCATTCCTTTCCCAAGGTTCCGAAGGATTCCAATTATGGGTAGTTTCTTTCCCAAGACAACTACCCAATGGAATTAGATCGAGAAGCTTTCTAATAAAATTCAAGAGAAAAGATTGAAGAAGAATATAAACTATTATTGATTCATTGAATTACAATAGAGCTCCCTAACCCAATGAAAGGGGGTTTAGTGAGTCATAGCTCTGAATTCAATTACAAAGATATGAAAACTAGCTAAAAGTAAAAGTAAAAGTCCTCCCTAACTTAAATTCTATCCTATTTATACACTTTCTATATTGAGCTTCTGTTGTGTTTCTTGGGCTTTGAGGCCTCTCCCTGCTTTCCTTTTGTCTTGGGTTTATGATCCATAATCTTGATGAGGCTGTTGATCCAAAATCTGTAACATTCATTGAGCCAACTTAGTGATAATCAAATAATGACACATGACTCAATAAATTGAAATTTCAGACTCATCAATCCTTCAGGCCCAATCCCATAAACCATGATATTCAATTGGGTTTCATACCAGAGTAAGTTTAAGTTAATGTTTGTGCTCAAATACTAACTTAAACCGCAATATTGTTGGCCCAGAAACCTTTTCCAAGAGTGGCGTTTAAGTTGCAGTTTAAGCTTAAACTGTAGCTTAAACGCCAGACACTTCCAGTGATGCCTTTTGTGGAAGCACGTTTAAGCTTCAGTTTAAGGTTAAACTGAAGCTTAAACGTGGAAATGGAAGAAGGCAGCCCTGGAGGGTAACTTAGTCGAACACGTTTAAGCTTCAGTTTAAGGTTAAACTGAAGCTCAAACGTGGAGATAGAAAAGGCAGCCCTGGAGGTCGAACACGTTTAAGCTCCAGTTTAAGGTTAAACTGGAGCTTAAACGTGGAAATGGAAGAAGGCATCCTGGAGGTCGAACACGTTTAAGCTCCAGTTTAAGGTTAAACTGGAGCTTAAACGTGGAAGCTGAGAAAGGTAGCCCTGGAGGTGTCGAACACGTTTAAGCTCCAGTTTAAGGTTAAACTGGAGCTTAAACGTGGAAATGGAGAAAGCAACCCTGGAGGAGAAAACTTGGTCGAACACGTTTAAGCTCCAGTTTAAGGTCAAACTGGAGCTTAAACGTGGAAATGGCTCCCTGGTGCACTTCCCATTTCTGGCGTTTAACCTCCAGTTTAAGGTTAAACTGGAGGTTAAACGTGGAAATGCTTCCTGATTGGCATTCTCATTCTGGCGTTTAACCTCCAGTTTAAGGTTAAACTGGAGGTTAAACGTGCAATGCTTCTTTGGTGAGACTTTCATTCTGGCGTTTAACCTCCAGTTTAAGGTTAAACTGGAGGTTAAACTTCAGTTTCAGCATTTCTTAGCCTTCATGATTCTGGCGTTTAAGCTCCTGTTTAGGTTTAAACTGGAACTTAAACTCCACATGTGATATTCAAGCTTCCTTTATTGACTTTGTTTCTTCCTTGCCTAGCCTCTTCTTCCCTGAAATCATCCAAACAATTGCATCAAAGTCTTGCAAAATTTCATGAGAAATCTTCCATTCATAGCATTCAAGTAATATAACTAAAAACTCATGGAATTTGCATCAAAATCATACTGTTTGGATGGTTCATTGCTTTGTTCTTCTTTTAACCATTCTTGGTTACTTTAAGCTCAAGAAAATGCATAAAACAACTAAAACTATCAAAAAAATGCTAGTGAAACTAGCCTAAGATGCCTTAGCATCACAACACCAAACTTAATACTTGCTTGTCCCTAAGCAAGTCCTGAGTTATTTGAGAAGAAAGTATGAAACAGAAAGCAATTACATTGGCTATATTAGCAAGCATTTGAAGTTCATCAGAAGGGTTTTATGCAGAAAGTTGCAGCATCACTTTTCCATACTTATCAAGTAAGATCATCACTTTTTCATTGCATCCATCAAACACTGCTATGGCCTCTTGTTATTCTTATGTCCTTGGCACTTTTCTCTTCTTTGTTTTTCTTTTCTTTTTCTTAGAGCTCCTTTGCTCCTTGTTTGCTTGGTGTCATGTGTTGCACAAGCCTTTGGCATTTTCTTTTTCTTATCAGTGCACTACACATATCCACTTCAGGCATTTTAGTTCACATTTCTTCTTGAGACATTGGTGCCCAGCACCTCTTTGTGTGACTAAATGTTTTGTATTTAGGTTGCTCTTGATAATGGACTTTTGGTTGATAATCCCGGGTTAGTTAACCCAAGTTACCAAGTGTTGAAACACTCCTCAGAACCTATTCATCCAAGCATATCCTTAATACATGAACACCACAGGCATTTGTCTCAGAAGTTCAAACCATTGGTGCCTAGCTTATTTTCTCAAATTTTTTTCTTTTTGGTTGCCCTTTTTCAGTGGCTTTTTCTTCTTCTTTTTCTTTCTTTTTCATGGCCAAAGACATTTATTCATCAAGATCCATAGACAGTTTTCAATTTCTACATAAAAAATGATAATTCTACACTCTATTTCCAGTGATCTGACTGAACAATCAAGCATGCATACCACCACTTAATTCTACTTGATTTGTCACTACTTTAGCCAAGTTACTTTTGTTCAAACTTTTCTTTTATTTTTGGAAATAGAACAAGCATGGCAAGCACTTGTTTAAGAAGGTGAAGTTATATCCAAACATCTAGGCATTCGCTTTATTCAAAGCAATAACAGACACTCATACTAAAAAAAAAAACTCCACATAAAACTTAAATGACTTATGATGAAAGAAAGCTCATAAAGACAATTCACCAATTATCATTTGATTATTAAGGAACGAGACCACCTCTTATTTATTGCTTGGTTCTTCTTAATTCTTGGGATCCTGCTTCTTCTTGCTTCCTGCCTCTTTTTGACCACTTGTGCTTCCTTTGTCTTTTCTTATGAGCTTTTTCCAGAATCCAGCCTTTTTCATTGTTTCTTCCACTCCTTTTTCAAGGATCATTGCCTTGTTTATTTCTCCTTCTTTCCTCCCTTTGAAATACTCATCAAAAGCTGGGAATGCTGGGTCCATCTTGTGTAAATGTTCCCCTATGTAGTTAAGCTTGATTTGCGAACTGATGTTGTAATCAGCTTGGACTGAGTATCTTGCATTCTGTAAAGTGGTGGCTTCCTTGATTGCCAAGACATTGGCATCTTGGTGTTGGCATATGTGGCTGAAGGATTCCTGTAAGTGTAAATTTTGTTCCCTTTTGCAGATCTAAGAATCTTGATTCAAAGTTCCTTTGCATATCCATCATTTTTAGGTGAAAGTCCTCTTGTCTCTCCTGAGACCTCATGTATTGTTGAGACATTCCTTCCATGATTTCCTGCATTCTGCTCATATCCATGGGGTCTCTGGGAATTCGTTGTCTTCTTTCTGGGATTGCTTGCTCTTCTTGCTCTTCTTCTCTGTCTTCTCCTTCCTGTCCTTCTTGTTCTGCTTCTTGCTTTGCTTCCGCTTGTTGCCCTTCTTCATTTCTTCTTCTTGTATGTCTTGGAGCAGTTGGGCCAAGAGTCATTCTGTACGCAGTTATGGCCAATCCAGGATATAGCCAATTAGGTCTTTCATCTTCAAGTGGTACTTGGGCATCGATGCATAGTCTAATGATGGTGCTAGGGAAGTGAAGCCAGGATTCAGGGTCACTTTTCTCACTAAACTCTTGTATCTGTTCAGCAATGAGTTTATGAACTTTGATCTCCCCTCCCACCATAATGCAATGAAGCAAGATGGCTCTTTTAGGGACTATTTCTGAAGAGTTTGCAGTGGGTAGGATGGATCTCCTAACTATTGCATACCACCCTTTAGCTTCAGGTGTTAGGTCTCCCCTTCTCAAGACTCTTGGAGCCCCTCTTGTTTTTCTCACCCATTCAGCTCTGATGGCACAAAGATCTTCAGCAATAGTCGTGTAGTCAGGTTCTCCTATCATCCTTTCCTCATAACTTGCTTGGCTGAAATGTATGTTTTTCAGGCCAAGAGTTTTCATGATTGCCTTGGGGCTGAAGTCAACTTCCACCCCTCTCACATAGCTTTTGTATGTGGGTTTCTTGGTTGAGTCTTCCCTCACTGCATTTGCATAGAACTCCTTCACCAAGTTGATGTTGATTTTAGTGATTGGCTTAGTCAGGAGCTCCCACTTCCTCTTTTTGATCTTCTCCCAAATACCTGGGAACTCATCCTTTTCAAGGTCAAAGGGAACCTCAGCTAGTACCCTTTTAGGTCTCATCCATTCGGCTTGAATCTCATGAAAAACTGATTTGTATCTCCTTGCATCGAATTCCCTGTTCTCCTCCATTGGTTGCTTGTCTTTTCTTCTTTTGTGGCTAGATGAAGCTGCCATTGGTTCTTTAGTTTTGGGGTAAGTGACAAGCTAAAGTTGACAAGGTGAAGCAAGAAGTGTTGTTGGAAATGTGGGGAGGTTGTTTTCGGCAAGAGATAGTTTATGCTATGATGAAGAAAATGTGCATGAAGGAGATTTGGTGGTGTTGAACTCGTTCCCCAAGTGGTTCTTTATAGGGCCCTTAAGTGAAAAATGGACGGCTAGGGTGGTTTGTGAAGGGTGGCTTGATGGTAAATATATGAATTAGGGAGAAGGACGAATTGCTTTTCATTTTCTTGGAAGTATTCTGGGTTCATTAGGTTGTACATGTAGCAATCTTTTCTTGCAGAACTTCCTTTTCCCATGTGTTAGCTTCAAAGACTTGTGAACTTTCTTTTTGACCAAGCACCGTACCTCCCTTTGTCTTTTTCCTCCATTTTTGTCTTTTCTTTTGTACCTGCACAAACAAACAAGTTTGCTATCATTTTTCGGTCCATGTGAATGATGAATAGTACTTGCACATGTAAATCAATGATTGACTCCATGAGCTTATAGCCGTGACTTTTGTATGTATGCACACTTATTATTGGACACCAAACTTAGTGTTTGGTAAAGTCTCCTGATGACATGAAATCCATATTGGTTGTCCTTAATGACTGTGCATAATTCTAATAAATCATAGTCACTTTGGCTCTTTGATTCTAAACAAAGTTACTACCCTAAGTAATTGAAACCAAAGTATTAAAACATGCGAATGGTCTACTTGTCATGAATTTCGAAATCCAGAGGAACTTCTTGCTTTTCATGAACCGTGTTCAAAGAGGAACACCAAACTTAATGTTTGGTTGTGCTCTTTGCATGAAAAATTGAATGCATTTTGAATAAAGTTTGGGGTGCCCTCAGGCACACCAAACTTAGAGACAAATTGTATTTTATATGCAATGTTTAGTGCACTCTTTCAGCAGTTGTCCTGAGGATTCAAGTTCATGCATAAGAAACCATGCTTTATTAGATGCAAAACAAAACAAAAAAGAGTAAGGATATTAAAAACATGGGTTGCCTCCCATGAAGCGCTTCTTTAACGTCACTAGCTTGACGGTTGTCCCTTGTTAGGGTGGATTGTAGTGCTTGACGTCTTCTCCTCTCACTATGCAAACGTCTCCACTTGATTCCTTCATGACCTCTAAATGTTCCATAGAAAGAACTTTCCTGATTGTGAACACTTGAGGGAGCTGGGAAGGAATGGTTTTGAGGCCAGGTGGGATTGGCAGATAATGACTTGATATCGCTTTATCTCCCGGAGAAAAACCTTCAGTGGGAATTTTCTTGTTTCTCCACCCTCTTGGCAATTTCCCTATCATTCTTCCCTTTCTCTTGAGGATTTCTTCATTGACCCTTATGCTAGGAGGATCCTTCTGATCTGTTTCCATTGATTCTTGTGGCTTTAACTCTTGCAATTCCTGTTTGCCTTCCAAAGACTGTTTTAGAGTTTCAGCTGCTGGATTACTTTCCTCCAAACACAGATGACTACTATCATCCTTAGGCTTTTCAGGTTCTGGTTCAGGTTCAGATGCAGGTTTGAAAACTTTGAAAATGAGCTGTTCATCATGTATTCTCAGAATTAGCTCTCCTTGTTCTACATCTATGAGCGCTCTAGTAGTGGCTAGAAATGGTCTTCCCAGAATGATAGGGTATAGGTAGCTTTCCTCCATGTCCAAAATGACAAAGTCTGTGGGGAAGTAATAATCTCCCACTTTCACCAGCACATTCTCAACCACCCCTTCAGCTTGCTTCTGAGTTTTGTCAGCCAGTTGTATGATTACATCAGTGGATCTCACCTCATTCAGTTGTAGCCTCTTCATAAGAGTTAGAGGCATCACATTTATGCTAGCTCCTAGATCACAGAATCCTCTGTCAATTTTTGTTTCTCCTATGATGCAAGGAATATGAAAACTTCCTGGGTCTGTTTTCTTAGAGACTGTGTCCTTCTTGATGAGGGCACTGCATTCTTTGTTCATTGTTACCGTTTGTCCTCCCTTCAAAACTCTTTTCTTGCTCAACAATTCCTTTAAATACTTGATGTGTGTAGGCATTTGATGGAGAATCTCAAGAAAGGGAATATTGATATGGAGAGACTTAAATGTCTCTAAAAACCTTGAATAGGTTTTCTCTTTTTCACCTCCTCCTAACCTCTGAGGAAATGGTGCTTTTGGTTGGTATGTTTCTATCGTGCCTTTTTGCAGTTCCTTGGCTTGCTCAGTTTCACTTTCCTGCTTAGCTTCCTCCACACCTTCCTTCAAGATTTCTGGCTCCTGTTCTGAGGATCTGATTCCTTCTTCTTCTGAGACTTCTTTCAATATGGTGATGGCTTTGCATTCTTCCCATCTCACTCCCTTTTGTTCCCCTTTAGGATTCTTTTCTGTGTCACTAGGGAACACTGCAGTTGATTTGAGGGCCTGTTGAGATAGCTCTCCTACTTGAGACTCCATCCTCTTGAGTTTTTCACCATGGTTTCTTAAGGTAGTTCTCACATCATCCCTGAAGCTTTTCAATTCAATTATGTCCTGACCCATGTGTGCCAGCACTCCTTCTATCCTGTTTAATTGATCTTGAAATTGTTGGTTCGGGTTAGGTTGGGTAGGTTGATTATTTTGGCCATGATATGGTGGTTGAGAGTAAGTGTTTTGTGTGGCTTGGTATGATCTTTGGTTGGAGTTTTGGTATGTGGACTTGTTATGTTGGTTTTGCTGGTTTCCCCACCCAAAGTTTGGGTGGTTTTTCCAGCCTGGGTTGTAAGTGTTGGAATGTGGATCATATGGTTGCCTTTGTTGATTTCCTACATAATTGGCCTCTTCCCAATCACCTCCTTCAGTGCTTTCTTCCTCTTGCTCTTGTGTGTGTATTGCAGCCACTTGTTTTGTTTCTAATTTCCTGGTGAGCTCTGCTAGTTGCTTGGCAAACACCCTGTTTTGGGCTAGAATTGTATCAACATGGTTCGGCTCCATGACTCCCTTAGTGTTGTGTCTCTCTGATGCATAGTAGTACTCATTCTCAGCCACTGTCTCAATCACTTCAATGGCTTCTTCCACAGTCTTTTTCCTGTTCAATGAACCTCCTGATGAATGGTCTACAGCCTTCCTTGATTCATAAGACAGTCCATCATAGAAAATATGCAATTGCACCCAGTCATGGAACATGTCTGGTGGGCATTTCCTTGTCAAATCCTTGAATCTCTCCCATGCCTCGTAGAGAGTTTCACCATCTTGTTGTCTAAACGTCTGAACCTCAGATCGAAGCCTATTGACCTTTTGTGGGGGGTAGAAACGTGCCAGAAACTTGCTTTCCACTTCATCCCAGGTTGTTAGGCTCCCCCTTGGGAATGATTCCAGCCACTTAGCTGCCTTGTCCCTAAGTGAAATGGGAGCAAAAGCAGTTTATATGCATCTTCCTGGACTCCATTGGACTTCACAGTGTCACAAATTCTCAGGAATTTTGTGAGATGTTGGTTTGGGTCTTCATTAGCACTTCCACCAAATGAACAATGATTCTCCACAAGTGATATTAGCTGTGGTTTGAGCTCAAAATTGTTGGCCTGAATGGGTGGTTTCTGGATGCTGCTACCACAATTCCCAGAGGTTGGGTTTATGTATGAACTAAGAACCCTCCTCTCAGGAATGGCATTGTTTCCATCAGCTCTCTCATGGTTGTGAACTTCTCTATCCATGTTGAGATCTAAAGCTTCCTCAAAATTGTCCTCAGATTCTCCTTCAGATTCCTCTTCTCCCAGTACTCTCTTCCCTCTTGCTTCCCTTCTCAGTCTATGAAGGGTCCTCTCTGGTTCGGTATATGGAGGAGTTGATGTCTCTCCTCTCCTACCTGTCATACAAGAACACAGCACAGGCAACAAACAAGTGAAATACTCTTGGTTAATGGAAGAGTATGGTTAGAGCAGTTGAGGAATTAATTCAAACAGTTAGTGAGTCAGTGAGTTAGTTGCTTGAATTTAAAGGCATAAAGAAAGAAAGCATGTAACAGAGTGCAGAAATTAAAATTCAACAAGTAATGTGTACTGAATTAATCAAAACAAAAAAAAATGCTCAATCTAGTTAACTTCCAATTTGAGAATTGTCAATCGAAAACCAATCCCCGGCAACGGCGCCATAAACTTGATGCGCATAAACTAGTTATGCTACGATTTAGGAAATTGCACGATCGGCAAAATTCCTTCCGGCAAGTGCACCGGTTATCGTCAAGTAAAAACTCACAATAGAGTGAGGTCGAATCCCACAAGGATTGGTTGAGTGAGCAATTCGGATTAGAAGTGTGTTCTAGTTGAGCGGAATCAAGATTTAGATGAGAATTGCGGAATGTAAAATTGGCGGGAAAAGTAAATGACAAGAAATTTAAATGGCGGAATCTTAAATTGCATGAAGTAAAGAGCAGAAGCTAGATTGCTGAAATTAAAAGGGAATGGGGGTGATTGCATGAATGTAATTGCAGAATGTAAAGAGAAAGTGGAAATCAGAAATGGGGAATTCATTGGGTTATAGGAGATATTGAGATCTCCGAATCAAAACATGTTTATCTCTTCCTCAAGCAATGCGTTCATTGAATTTTGCTTGGCAATCTTATATGATTGGATCCCAATCCCTTGGCTCACCAATTCTCTCTAAAAACGAACAAATTCCCAATCCCTTGGTTTAAATGTTCATAAGAAGAGATGATGCTCGATCACTGATTATACCACACAGTTTCATGAACCACAATTTGGTAGGATTACATGTCACAATATCCATCCAAACCCCAATCCAATTCACTGTGAGAAAGCTTCTCTAGCATGAATCCTCCATTCCTTTCCCAAGGTTCCGAAGGATTCCAATTATGGGTAGTTTCTTTCCCAAGACAACTACCCAATGGAATTAGATCGAGAAGCTTTCTAACAAAATTTAAGAGAAAAGATTGAAGAAGAAGATAAACTATTATTGATTCATTGAATTACAATAGAGCTCCCTAACCCAATGAAAGGGGGTTTAGTGAGTCATAGCTCTGAATTCAATTACAAAGATATGAAAACTAGCTAAAAGTAAAAGTAAAAGTCCTCCCTAACTTAAATTCTATCCTATTTATACACTTTCTATATTGAGCTTCTGTTGTGTTTCTTGGGCTTTGAGGCCTCTCCCTGCTTTCCTTTTGCCTTGGGTTTATGATCCATAATCTTGATGAGGCTGTTGATCCAAAATCTGTAACATTCATTGAGCCAACTTAGTGATAATCAAATAATGACACATGACTCAATAAATTGAAATTTCAGACTCATCAATCCTTCAGGCCCAATCCCATAAACCATGATATTCAATTGGGTTTCATACCAGAGTAAGTTTAAGTTAATGTTTGTGCTCAAATACTAACTTAAACCGCAATATTGTTGGCCCAGAAACCTTTTCCAAGAGTGGCGTTTAAGTTGCAGTTTAAGCTTAAACTGTAGCTTAAACGCCAGACACTTCCAGTGATGCCTTTTGTGGAAGCACGTTTAAGCTTCAGTTTAAGGTTAAACTGAAGCTTAAACGTGGAAATGGAAGAAGGCAGCCCTGGAGGGTAACTTAGTCGAACACGTTTAAGCTTCAGTTTAAGGTTAAACTGAAGCTTAAACGTGGAGATAGAAAAGGCAGCCCTGGAGGTCGAACACGTTTAAGCTCCAGTTTAAGGTTAAACTGGAGCTTAAACGTGGAAATGGAAGAAGGCATCCTGGAGGTCGAACACGTTTAAGCTCCAGTTTAAGGTTAAATTGGAGCTTAAACGTGGAAGCTGAGAAAGGTAGCCCTGGAGGTGTCGAACACGTTTAAGCTCCAGTTTAAGGTTAAACTGGAGCTTAAACGTGGAAATGGAGAAAGCAACCCTGGAGGAGAAAACTTGGTCGAACACGTTTAAGCTCCAGTTTAAGGTCAAACTGGAGCTTAAACGTGGAAATGGCTCCTTGGTGCACTTCCCATTTCTGGCGTTTAACCTCCAGTTTAAGGTTAAACTGGAGGTTAAACGTGGAAATGCTTCCTGATTGGCATTCTCATTCTGGCGTTTAACCTCCAGTTTAAGGTTAAACTGGAGGTTAAACGTGCAATGCTTCTTTGGTGAGACTTTCATTCTGGCGTTTAACCTCCAGTTTAAGGTTAAACTGGAGGTTAAACTTCAGTTTCAGCATTTCTTAGCCTTCATGATTCTGGCGTTTAAGCTCCAGTTTAGGCTTAAACTAGAACTTAAACTCCACATGTGATATTCAAGCTTCCTTTATTGACTTTGTTGCTTCCTTGCCTAGCCTCTTCTTCCCTGAAATCATCCAAACAATTGCATCAAAGTCTTGCAAAATTTCATGAGAAATCTTCCATTCATAGCATTCAAGTAATATAACTAAAAACTCATGGAATTTGCATCAAAATCATACTGTTTGGATGGTTCATTGCTTTGTTCTTCTTTTAACCATTCTTGGTTACTTTAAGCTCAAGAAATGCATAAAACAACTAAAACTATCAAAAAAATGCTAGTGAAACTAGCCTAAGATGCCTTGGCATCAACGCCCTAAGAGGGGAGCATTGCTGGCATTGCACGCCAGCCAGGGAGCAGCCCCTGGGCGTTCAAACGCCAATGCAGAGAAGCAGAGAATCTGGAATTCCCTAGCTTCTCAAGACCAAGAGGTCCTACAGAAGCTCCAACTACCCCACCTTCTTCTACCCTACTTTGCTCGAGGACGAGCAAAACTCTTAAGTTTGGTGTTGTCAAAGCCTTGCTTTGTGACTTTTACCACTCTTAAGTATGGAAGAAGAGGACGGAGCAAACTAGGAAGCATGCACAAAAGCTTGTGCAGCCGCCTCAATAAAGACAAAGGAGTAACATAGAAGATATCAAGCACTACATGGGATCCTCAAGGAGGAGCACTGGCCACCATCATTTAGGTAGATTCATTCTCTTTTACTCCTTTCCTGTCTTATTTTTCTGTTTTTCTGTCTGTTTATCTATTTTCTTGTCCTAGTTGCATGATCATTTGCATTGATGTCTTAAAAAGTTGTAAAATATTCCATATATTTCTCACCTTGCTTAAATGAAATGTTTTTTGAAAAGAACTGAGAGATGTATGAATTTCAATTTTAAAATAAGATTAGTTTAATTAGTTTGATATGGTGTCATTTGCTTTTGTTTTCTGAATGTATGATTAAACAGTTCATATTTGAAGTTGAAATTTATGAATGTTGGCTCTTGAAAGAATAAGGAAAAAGGAAAAATATTATTGATAATTTGAAAAATCTGAAAATTGATTCTTTAAGCAAGAAAAATAAGCAAAAAGCAAAAGAAAAAGCATGTTGCAAAAGAAAAACATATATATATGCATGCAAGAAGGAAATAGTGAAAATAAAATAAAAGCAGAAAAACCCATTACTGCCCAAAAACGCAGGAAAATGAGGGCAGATTGAAAAAGCCAATAACCCTTTAAACCAAAAGGCAAGGGTAAAAGGGCCTAAGGCTTTGAGCATTAGTGGATAGGAGGGCCCAAAGGAACAAAATCTGGCATAAGCGGCTAAACCAAGCTATCCCTAACCATGTGTTTGTGGCGTGAAGGTGTTAAGTGAAAAGCTTGAGATTGAGCGGTTAAAGTCGTGGTCCAAAGCAAAAAGAGTGTTCTTAAGAACTCTGGACATCTCTATCTGGGTACTCTAGCAAAGCTGAGTCACAATCTAAAAAGTTTTACCCAGGTAA